>NW_024523648.1:3771204-3962156 GCF_017590135.1 Pyrgilauda ruficollis
ACACATTAGATAAGGCTTCTAAGTTGACTTAATTGGAAAGAAGCCCCTTCTTTTGTTTGATGTAGGGGATGGTCTCAGAACAGTTTTGAGCCTGATTCCAAATTTTTCCCCTTGCTTGGTCTTTGGACATGCCCTTGCGGTGGTCCTGAGCCAGCAAGAGGTAATGTGCATTTTCCTAATATGTGCAGGCTTCTTGGCCTGGAGGTCCCTGCCAATCCCAGGCTCCTGGGCTGCCAAGGAGCTCCTCCTGGCACACAGGATGACAGGGCACAGGATGTACAGCCCTTTAGTCAGCATTGTAAAGCTGACCACCAAGCCTGGGAAGCCCAGCACACACTTTGCCCAGAAAGCTGGGGCTCCCTGTCACTGGTTACCTGCAGCTGGGATTCATTGGTGCTGGCTTGCTCCAAGCTTGCACAGCCTATATGCCACAACATGCAATCCATCCTCCTTTTCCTGTTTCTGGGAGGTTTTTGACATCTGAAGGCTTCCAGTTTTGTTAGTGGAGAGCCCCAGCTGATTTCCTCCCTCGTGCGTGTTCCTCTTACTGTTCTATGTCTCGTTTCATGGCTGTGTTGTGTTTATTTGAAATCAGGGCTTTTATATCCATTTTCAATGGGTCATTTCTTCCTCTTTCGTTTGCAGTTAAAGAAACTGTTCTTAAGAATAATCCCAAAATCCATCTACTTAAAAGGCATGGGATCAAAATTCTTCCTAATATTTTTAAAGCCAAATATTTCCTCATACCACATGACTCCAAAGGAACAAGAGCACAGGTATGGATGTATTTAAGAAAGACCTAATACTAACTAATTTTCTGCCACATGTGGGGGTTGTGCCCCACAATGCTATTTTAAATTGACCTTGTGAGTAGTGAGGTGGGGATGTTTTTTCTTGCAAAGATTTATCTCCATGTTTGTTCCCAGGGTTTTGCAGAGCTGTCTGTCTAGAATTTCCACATTATAAATGGCTCTTGTTTTGGTAAAGTTTGAATTATTTTCATTAGCTGGTCACCTGGGGCCTGACCAGAGTCAGGCTAAAAACTTCAGACAAGCACTACAGCTTTTGCAATCAGTCTCAGTCTCTCTCTCCTGTCATCCCCAAGGAAATGAAAGGCAGAAACGTTTATGCTTCAGGTTAATGTTTTAGAAGTGTTTGAAGCAGGAAGCAAATGGACTTATTCATAAGTTCCTTGAGGATGTTTTGTTTCAGTCATGAGGACTAAAACTTTCCTGAAAAAAGGCCAGTCAGCAAGAAGTGACCAGGGGCAGGGTCTGCCTTTGGGATGTGCTCCAAGACCTGGGCACCTGGAGGGCATTCACCTTTCAGAGCCTTTCTGACAGTTGATGGACTTTGGGAGGTCAGTCATAGAGGCAACTCATACAAGTCTCAAACTTAAGTTAGACTAGGAGGAACTGGAAATATCTAGAGCCATATTGAAAAAAAACAAACGAACAAAACATAGAGAAGTCAAAGGAAGGAGGTGGAAGAAGCCCCTCATTTACCCTAAGGAAGAACTATATAATTTAATTGCTTACATAAATAAGCATCCTTCTGGAGGGTGCCTAGTTTTGAATATAACATCACTTTAGCAAGACACCTATCTTAAACAACCAACTTGCTCACTAGTTTTCTCTTTGGGAAATCAAAACATTTCTTCTATCTGGGTCTTTGACAGTGTTCACACTGACAAACCTGAGCAGAAGTTTTCAGGGACCAGTTGAGGACAGCGGAAAATCCGCAACAGCTATCTGGTGAGAAGGTAGCTTTTGAGTCCCTGAAACTATTAGTGTGCTGTAATTTTGGGAAAAAATGCAAAGACTGACATTTAGTTCAATTGCCTACTAAAGGTGCTGTTAAAACTTCTTTCCACTAATGATCTACAAGGCAGGCTTTGCATTTTAGGAGGAAATATCAGAATATCGATTATATTTACTGTGCGTAGAATATTATGGCAAATAGTGTAGGTTTGCAAAAAGAAACTTGTTTCACTTCTGACTTCATACATTGTTTAGTGTGTTCCTCTCTCTTTTTCTGTTAATCTGATCATGTGTTGGTCTTGCAGATTCTAGTTCTCTGAGACATTTCTCTTGTTAAATGAAGTAAGGGTCAGTGAAGTAAGAGTCAGAAAAGTAAGGTCAAAACAAAGTTGTGCTTTTTTTTTTGCTTTTTCTATATGAAGTCATAATGAGCCCTCTCAATTTCTACAACAAATCTTAATTTAAATTAGAGTTAAATTAAAATTTCCAACACCAAAAAAATGGTTCATGACTGCTTTCTTATTGTGTGTCACGTGTGTGCCAAAGCCAAATGCAGGAGAGCAAGGGGTACATATTGCATAAGGAGCCCATATGAGGGAGCCCTGCAGCTTTCTCAGAAACCATTTTGTCACTACTTTCCTTGGAAGTCTTCTTTTTTACATGTTTACCCTTCACAATATTTTGTGGGTTGACCTCTGATGTCTAAGTTTGGTTCTGCTTTGTATCGCTTGTCTCTTTGTGTATTGCTTTCTGTGTCTACTCCTTTGCTTTGGTTGTTTTCCCTGTTAATTTTGCACTAAGACACCAACAGTATTGTTTTGGTCTGTAGGGCTATGATCCAAGGCAAGGGCAACACACAGATCTAAGCACCTGAAGCACTATGAAAATATAACTCTTAGTGGAACAGTCATGTCCTGCTTTCTTAAAACACCCTCTAGTATTAAAATCTCATTAACACAGAGGGCTTCTGGTCACAAATTCATGGTTTCAAAGAGAAGAACTTGCACTTTTGGAGAAAATTTTTTGTTGCTGTTGTTTGACACACTCTTTCCTTCTGAATTGTCAGACACCTCAGTGCCCTCCCATGCCACCTGTAGCATGATGATTTTCTTCCACACAGCAACACATAAACATAAATCCAGTACTTTTCAAAATGTGTGCCTATCCAAGCTGTCTCCAGTCAAGGAGATGTTCTTTATGGGTCATCATTGCCATTTTTCTTTTGCTATTGCAATGCAAATAATCTACAGAGTGAAAATCCATCATTTTTGGGAAATCCCCCAGTGTGTCAGAGATAAATTGAAACTCTCCAGGTTATTTGCAGGACCTGGATCAGTTTCATCAAGGAAATAAAAAGTCCAGTTTAGCCTCAACTGTAATGATAAGCCACATAAAAAGTCAATTACCATTTAAATTTTCAAGGACAAAAAAAATATATATCATCTTCATGAGAGGCAGTTTCTGAAGTGCCCATTTGGTGAGGATGTGTTTTGTCTGCATGGAATCATTCATTCAGTATCAGTAGATCTGGAGGTTGGCAAGGCAGAGCCTCCAGCTCCACTATCTTCATGGGTGCACCACGATTCTGATGCCTTTGGCAGAAAAGACAGAGCAGAATCTCATCAAGGATGGTGGAAACACGGGGATATGCCTTAACTCCAACTTATCTCTTCTTCAGTCGGTTAAATGAAGTCCTGAGCGACAGCTGGCATGCAACCTCCCCTTCCCTTAGAAGACCCAACACCTCATCTACAACAATCCATGGAATCCTTCCAATCTGCTCTAGCATGTGGTCCCCCCATTCTGCCTGCCCGTGCCCAGCTCTGACCTCCCAGTCTGCATGGCAGCGTGTAGTGGCTGAGATTGCCCAGCCAGCTGGCTGGAGTCAATCAACAAGCTGGAATTGGCAAAACATTTTTCCTGACATATTTAGAATATTTCACTGGAGAGAAATCTCTTGAGATTCAACATCTGATTCTTCATGCTGTCCTAGGAGATTAAAATAAAGGAGAAGGCAACATTAAGTCATGCATATTGCAATTGAAAACAAACACAATGGGTCAGATTCCATCCTCGATTGCAGCCACACTGAAGTCTCTGTGGTTAAGTGAGAGTAATTGAGGACAGAGTTTGACCTGGTGCCTTGAAACTAAAATAATATAAGTGATAGACAAGAACAAACTTATCTGCAAAGCTGCAGAGTATTCCATCTGTGGAACCGTGAGAGAGACAAGGCTCCTATACCAAGGGGGACTTAACTCCTCAAGGATGAAGCAAGATAAAAAATAATTATTTGCAAAAATAGTTTTGGCTGACTGAATAAGGCGGATTTTTTGTCATCTGACAGCTATGTTTACTGTGTGGCAAATGATTAAATAAACAGACTGCTGCTCAAGCAACTTGCTTTTAATTTGAGATGCCAAAGCCACTAGAATAATCTCTACCCACTGAAAGAAAATTACTTGGTTGCACTGTGGCCACACAGAAGGCTCCGTTCATCAGCAGGGTTTGCCTGCAAGATGGCTTTTTTTGTGGAAGGAGCATCTTCCACACCTGCTCAGTGCAGGCAACATTGAGCTGACTGAAGGCATGCAGACCTCTGCTTACTCAAAAGGATTTTTCATTGATGAAATGAGAAGAAATTTCATACATGCTTTTTCTCTCCAATAATTCCACCTTCTGTCTTGAAGCTCTGACAGTAGTTGGATTCTAAAGATCCTGCCTTCTGCATGCACAAAAACTATTTTATAGCAATCTTTCATAAAAATCCAACCCCGGAGAGGTGTGCAAATCACACATGCTGATGACAAGAAGTGGAAGCTATAGAAACAACATGAAAATTTATTCGTTCTTGTCTTACCTGTGACCTGAGTAGGCCCATCCTGAAGCTCCTGTGTAGTCTCTTGCCTGTTTGTGTTCATACCCATCTGTTAGCATGGCACTGCACCCACTCACCAGACAGTCCATCATGTTCACTGGAGCTGATGAAGGATCTGAAATGGCAGCCTGCATGACTTTATAAAAGGCTGTGATTTAGTGCATGTCTGCACATGTAGTGTCTTTGGAGCTCTGTATAGTATCATCCTATCTGCTTAATCTCACTGTCCAAGGGTTAGGATTTTTTTGTTTTGTTTTGGGTTTTTTTTGCGCTTTCTAAGCGCCTGCTCTGTCATCTGCATACCACATTGCATTTCATATTCATCAAAGGTATTTAGCACTCAACGGGGTGAGTGTTCTAACACTCTAAGATTTCTATGAAAACCATCACCCTGCTTAAAACAAGATCTTGTATTTGCCTCATGTATAAAAATACAGTGTTTTTTCAGTGTCTGCCAGTTCAGAAAATGCAGCTGATAACTGTTTTTCTTTTTGGTTCAGAGCCTTGTTTTACCCTTAGTAACAGACTTCAGAATTGTACTTAGTGAAGAGAGAAGATTCAATCTACAGTAAATGAGAAAAAAAAAACTCATCTGCAGGGAAATCGCTCTAAAAATCTTTTGTACACAAGGAGAAGAAACTCCACCAGATCTGCAGCAAGAAAAAGGAAGTTATATGTTTGGTCTTCGAATACTTGCTTTGGTTTCAACGTTGCTCTGTGTGCAGACTTTGCCTTTGGCATATTTCCATCATCACCAAAATATATGTTTTCAGAAGGAAGCTGAAGCTTTTGCTCTGGATTATTTTATGTGTGTTATTCGATGGTTTCTGAGAGTAACATAGGGTGCTACCCTGAACTGGACCATCCTACAGCTTGTATTTAATTTTCTGTCATATGACACTGCCTATAACAAGCAGATGCATTTAAGGTATGAAGTTCAAGCTTTATGCTTTTTCATTTTCCTCACCAGACAGCAGACCGATGTCTGAAGGGCAGAGGAGACATGTCTCTCCAGGGCTGCAGCCAAACTCACCATGGCTCTGGGGACCATCAGCAGCACTCAGACCTCTGCTCTGCCAACTAATAATGCAGCCAGTGGCACAGAGACAAAATCTCTTCCCAGGAATGCTACAGAAATAACACCTGAGATGTAAACCATGTAAACTTGTTTGTACGTCTCATGCACACAAGAAATTGGAGAAATGGAGGATAATTAGCAATGTTTTCTTTATTGAATGAAGAGCATTGGGGAAGTGGCTGTAAGAGCCTTTTCAGAACCTGTTCCCAGGGATTGTCTTTGCAATTCCAGTTGCTTGAGCAGCTCTCTATGCAAGAGGTCATATAAGTACAGCTACTGCTTTTATGCCAGACCAGCACTGAAAACTCTAGTTCAGAGACAAGAAAACGAAAGATAGCAAAAGACAAAGCATTCTGTTAAAGTACCACAATCATATGAATGAAACCCCAGAATTTCTGTTAAATAAATATTCATTTCAACTTTTTTTAAAAAGCAGCTGTTATATCACTTGCACACATATTCCCATTTTCTTATTGTAACGATAGGATTCCATTGCATCCCACTCATCTTCTCAGCTGGTCACCACTGGCCCAAGATTTTCTACAAATGCGTATATATATATTCCATTTTTCTCATACCTTCTACACTCTGTAGAAGCATATGTAAAGAACAGCAGTAAATTCATGGCCAGAGTATCCTGCCTATTCTTAAGGATGGATAAGAAGAAAAAAAATAGCATTTGTCTTTCAATCAAAAGAAATCTGAGTTTCCTGTCAGAACAAGCAGATCTACTGGTGTCTCCTTACACTAAAGGAAAAAGATGAGTAGCCAAACTTGGTCTATATGATTATAATTACTTTTTCATGATCCTGAAATCTGACTAAATATCTCTGCATCACTCACTCAAGTGTCAAATCTAGACAGAAATAATGGGATGGGTAGTTGAAAATTACCTTTCAATAGCTAAATATCAATAATCTGTCAAGTAAATATCAAGATTATCTCTAGGAGAGACATCTAGGCTTCTCAGATTTGGAGGAAGGCACACCTATTCTCCTCACCATTTGCTCCTTACTGGTATCTCATAAGTCTTTGATTACAAAAGGGTACTGAGCTGGATGAATTATCCTCACAGTCTGTACAAGTTCTGGGTTTCTTAGTTCTTGAAAGCCGTGCCATAGCTCTCTGGTGAAGTTTTAAACATCAGTTCTCAAACTTCAGAGTCTCAGACTTCAGCGTCTCAAGCTACAAAAATGTCGAAATTGAGCTAGGCCCTCTTTGTTTATTAAGACTGATTGTAACAGGGAAAAGTCATTGGTATGATGCCAAAAGAAATGAAATTTCCTGTCCTACAGATCCAGGTCAGATTTAGCTGGGACACTTACAGGATATCTTTTCTCTGTAAGCAAATCTCTCTTCACAGGACTTCTATGAATTAAATCTTTCTTATAAAGATCCCAATTTTTCCCACAATCTTGGTAGAAATGGGAATTAGGAACAAGAGAGAAGACCAGATAGATAGCATAGCCGTTTCTACATGAAACCAGGCTAAAATTGTTCACTGAAACTTGCTTAGTAATGTGGTTATTTTGCCATTTCTTGTCCAAGGATGACCCAAAATGCCAATCTTAAGTGATCATTTTCCATCTGTTCCTGATTTGTCTTCTTACCAATATTGATTTCCATCAAAATATGTCAGGAGGCTGAGGAGTTTCTCAGATGATGCACCAAGAATGAAGAAAGCCTGTTTCAGTAGCACGAGTACTACTTTCTGTGGTGTGGCTTTTGTCAGTGATGCCCATCTCTCTCTTGGATGTGGTGACAAAGGCTAACAAGCTTCCTCCTGCCAGTAAGTGGAGAGCAGAGGCTGATAAAGGGGATCGTGTGCTGGGAAGGGAATGAGTTTTAAAGTAATCTGGGCAATGACAGGCTTGAGGGCTCTGCAGCTTGTAAGCAGCATGGACACTCACTGACCTCGCTTTCTTTGCCTCATTTCACCTGATAAATGAGTGTGGTGCTCGGGGAGTTCAGGTCTCCCCGCCCACGGCAGCGCAAATCACTCCAGTGAAGGGATAATTGAGTAAGCGAGAGGATTTGCTCAGAGACCTTTCACATGGTTGCAGTTGCAGAGGGCAATCACTTCCCCAGTCTGTCTGGGCTCTGAAAGGTGAGTCAAATGGAGATCAATGCCAGCACTGACAGAATGACTAGAACTGAAAGGAGAACACCCCACAATGAAGAGGCAGACCCACAGCTGAAGTCAGCTGTGCTCTGGGGCTGGACTCAGCCCCCAGCACACCGGCCAAATGTGTGGTCACACACCCTCGACATGGTGCAAGTGCAAGTAGATACAGCTCCTATTCCTTTGTCCAGGAAATCCCACAGCAGCTCGCCGAAGCTCCTGCACACGCACTGCACAGATGGCCAGCACATGTGTGGTAGGCATGTCAGCCTTGCTGGGCATATGCAGACAACTCTCTGGCAGAGCTGGATGTTTGGCTGCATCAGGAAGCATGAAGGAGTGGAGAAAGAGAGAGAAAGAGACGACGACTCTCCTACCCATCTCTGTAAATCAATGGCATGCTATAATAATTTCCATCTGCTGTGGAACCCAGCCCTAAAGCATGTGTTTAACATTTACATACATTTTTTATAAAAACCCAATCACCTGCTAACTGCAGATTTTGTCTAGAAACAACTTGAAATTGTTTTAGGAGTGCATGTATGCTATCAGAGCAGAGCAAACTGGAGCTCCCACGTGGACCAGGTGGCGGTGCCTGCTCCTGCTCACCCTGCTCGGAGCCAAAAGCCAAGGCTTGTGCGCACACACAGCAGTCATGTTCCTTGGCCATGCAGTGTAAGAGGGCATTTCCCAAGGGCCTCTGAGTGATGTGAAGGCTGTGCAATACCCAGGGGTCCAGAGTCAAGAAAGTGCTGAAGTTCCACTTATTTATTGGACAAAAGCCGTCAGGTTAATTTTTCTCCTTTAAAGTTATGAACTGTGAGAGGTTTTTATTTTGGTTTTCTTACAAGACTAAAAGAAAAAAAAAAAAGTGAAGCTGTCTTGTGCTCTACTTGATTCATTTGGGGAAGGTAATTTCGGGTTTTGTACAAAATTTGAGGTGATGTGGAAGTAAAATAAGAAATGCCACTTGGTATCCTCACTGAGCAGTTCAGGTTTCAGTATGACAACAGACAATTCAATGTGAAACCAAAACAACTGTTAAACCTTGAAAGCTGCATAAAGTGAAATTGTCATCATCCAGTCAATTTTTATTCTGAGCACTTTGGCTCCGAGAGAAGTCAATAAGAAATGAAGGTGCTGAGCTATTAAAGGATTCAGCCTATAACAGTGAAGGACACGTTCTGCACAGACTGCTGGTTATGGCCATTCCTCATGACATTCATTAATTATGTTCAAATGTAATTTAAACATGTGCCAAAAGTTTTGGAGAGACTAATCCTTGGAGAACTGGGCTCAGGACCAAATCTCTACATTAACGATAATCCTTTAGAATAAAATATTGTTAAATTATTAAACTGAAATAGTTGTTTCAGACTGTGAGAATATGTGAGTCTTTTCTTGGCTGTCACCTCTTAAAGAAAGAGATGAAATTTAAGTTTCATGGACACTAGTGCAAGTAATTCAATACTATAACGATAGCAAGCCTGTACGGCTACAGCTAGTGAAAATTCATGATGAAAGGGTAGCATGTCCAGCCACAGGTTTTATTAAGGATCTGGTTCTGCACACACATTTTTTTTAAGCAAGTAACTTTTAATCTTTTTATAGATCCAAAGAAATCAGTAAGTGTTCACAAAGCAGAATGGATTTGCATGCTCTGCATATTTGCAGATGACAAGGGATAATTTCATGTTTATGCTAATCTGTAGAATTTAGGCATACCTCTGCATTAAAAATTTCTCCAGAGTTATTTGTCATTTTTCAATATGTCACCTTTCTGGTAAACTTTGTAATATCAAATATAAAGTCATTAGGAGAAGTGTAGCTCTGAAGACTGAAAAACAGCTATTGATCTCTGTCAAAACTGTCACTAGTTCTAGGGCTTTACACCTTAAAAATGTCAGAAAAATGTGATGTTGTCCGCTAACAATTATAAGTAACCATGATAAAGTAAAATAATTATTTTACTCTTTTATTAGCATTACCTTAAAGTAAATAATTTGCTGTGGCTAAAACAATTTAGCTGATTGATGAAAATAAAATGATCCTAATGAAACATGATGAATAATGTGGCTGTTGTGCAGCTGTCTGTGCCAGTGCTGTGTGGGAGCAGACTGGGCAGTGGGGAGAACATCTGACTGTACAAATCCTGCCTGTGACCCAGTGTCATGCTGCTGCTTATCTCAGCCTGGGTGGTGAAAACCTCAGTCTGCAGCTTCTCTGCCCCAGCTGCTGCTGCAGCCCTGCAGCGGTGTCATGCTGCTGCTCATCTCAGCCTGGGTGGTGAAAAGCCTCAATCTGCAGCTTCTCTGCCCCAGCTGCTGCTGCAGCCCTGCAGCACAGGGCTGTAATTCAGGACACACTCAGGTCTGGGTTCAGTAAAAACACTGCCTGCATCCCTTCTATGAAGCATACTGAGAAACTTACGTGGGGGCTTCAGCTTTAGGTGAACCAATTGATAAGAGTTGCTGTTTCCAGCTCTAGCGTGCAAACCTCTTGCAGTTTTCCTGCTTGCTTGGTTGTTTTCCCATCCAGGATGCTGAACTGTGAGTTTCAGACCAGAAAACTGGGACCCTGAGCAGGCTGGCTCCTTCTGACTCTATTCAGCTTGAAACCTTTCCTCCCCTCAGTGTACCTCACACCCCAAAAGCCTGAGATGTTTCTTAGAAAACTCAGTCCTTTTCTAAGACAGGCCTCTTCTTTCACATGTTGGCAGCTATAATAGTTTTTACCTCCAGTCTCTCAGATTAGGGTCGTACTTCTTCCATGCTGCTATTTCTGACCATCAGTTAATTTTTCTTTGTGCATTGTTAAAACAAAATAAAAGAGGCAAGAAAGGTTTGGGGTGAGTTTGTGGTTTAGGGTTTTTTTTTTCCTGCAAATTAAGATGCAAAGTTTGTAAGATCCTCTTTGATAGTCCTTATGGAGGACATGTGTTCACCTTCACCCAGGCAGCAATTTTTAGTAGGAACTTGCTTGTGTAAAAATTCAAGAAATATATTAACAGCAAGATTTACTGGTCCTCTGCCTTGCTATTATCAGTTAGTATGCTCCAGGCATCACAGCACACATGAATATTAAAGAGCAATTTGTAACATTTTGATGTTTTGTTAGCACTTTGTGTCAAAACATCTTCCTACTGGGATGCAGCGTGATGACACTGTGTCAAAACAGAATATCATCACCCCGTGCTAAAATGCTGCAATGTGATGACATTTAGATCTACATGCTCCAAGAGCTACTTGTACCACAGAGGAAAACCTTTCTTAGACTGGTGGTGGCACCTGGCTGGAGAGCAAATCTGTGAGGTAAAGATTTAGCATATAAATTGTGTATAAGAAAGGCAGAGAAGATGTTTTAGCAGACAGCAAGAGCTGGTACAAAAATTCAGAAGACAAGATTTTTAGCACTGCATAATAAGCATTAAAATATCCATAATTATTTGAAGCCTGGGATAAAATCACCTGTTTCAACATAGTCCCTCATTATCAGTAGCAACTGTTCCCTGGATAGTCCCATTTACTTATTGAAAAACTGATTTTAAAGTGTAAGTTTCATTGAAAAGTTACTTTTGAATAAGAAAACAAATTCATGAGATTCCTTTACTTCTATTTCTTTTCTTTGTACCATCAACGTCTGCAATAATTGAAACAAACTGAATATTTAAAATAATGACCTGAATGTTTTAAAGTTAGCATTGGAGGAGAGTAGGATATCAGACTATGGAAAAAAAAATTTCTGAATGAAAACATGAAAAGCTTTGGATTCCAAAGGTCCATTTTAAATCAAGAAACTATGAACTTCTAGTTGTAGTTGAAAACCAGACTAAAATACTCTTAAGAGGTGTTGTGAAAATACAAATTACAATATCCTAAGAACATTTGAGGGACTGTAAATATTTTCCAGTTCTTTAAAATATTTTTGTGTCATATTTTAATTAAAATACTTGGGAAGCTCAGACTGATGAAAATAAAGGGATATAAGTCTACTCTTTCATCAAGAGCTTAGCATTTTATACTTTTATCCTTTACAGAATTACTGATCATTCTAGACCATGAATTCAGAAAACAAATAGGTCATACAGTCTTAAAGACCTCTGTTAGGACCAAGCTGACAGAGTTCTATGTATGTCTCTGATTCTAATGGTTCTAAAGAAACTTCTCCAAGCATGTGCCAGACTGAAGTGACAATAACAAATCCTTTTGTTTCCAGTGCTGCACTTCCAGCTCCTAGTTAAGTTGCTGGGAACTGTAGCTACCATGGCCCTCTTTAGGACTAGGTCCCCTTTTCATCACACAAAAAAAAAAAATTCCAAGATTCAAAGAACCAGCCAAGAAGTTTTAAGACCTAGTAATCAACATAAGTCCTATTATTTGAACATGATTTTTGTGCATCCATTTCAAAGGCAGACTGGATGTTCAGCCAGTGATGCAGCTGGCATTCTTCCAACCTAAACAGCCTGGTCTCTTCAGCTTTACCATTCTTGCCGGCTCTAGCAGATTTTGGAGGTAATGTGCAATCAGGTACATGAGACCATATTACATATTGGCAAATTTCTCCCCATGGAAAATGAAAATATTTTAGTCATAGGACATTATAGTTATTTTCAATGTGGTCAAATTGTGAATTAATCCCCAGTGTAATTCTATTGATTTGAACAGAGTTGTACAGGAACAAATGTGGTCTCAGAGAATTACATCCATAAATATACTAAGTTACAGAGTTTCTTTTTCTGTATATTAAATTCTGATCCTAATTTTGGCTCTCACCTATACATTTAACTTTGAAACTACTCTACAAGCACTAATTGCTCCTAGTGAAATACCTGTGTAAATAAGACAAAACATCTAGCTATATAATTAGAGCTGTGTTCCTATAAGAGGACAGTATTTGGTCCCCATCCCACACAAGTGCCACACTCTAATTCCCTGAGAAGTACTCTATGGCTGCATATAAAGTTTGGGGCTTTGCGGCAGTGTGATTGCCAGTTTGGCAGAAGAGAAGGAGGAGGGGATGGATACATTCATGGTCCTGTGAAGGTGCTCCAAATTTAGGTCTGGGATGTACTCCCAGTTCCTATAGTACAAAAATAGCCAAATACACAGGCCTTGCCCTCCCACCTGTTTGAAACCACTGCTCAATGGGAATGTTTTGTTTGTTTACTGATCTTTGTGGAACTCTCAGTTATTGGACAGCTTTGGTCTGCACAACTTATTTTTGTAAGAAATGTTTGGAAATTTAGGCTGTTCTCTTAAGCTCCTGACATCCTAGTTCATGATGGCATAAATATAGACTGCTGTTAAGGAAAGACAAGTAATGAAGTGCAATTAACCTCTAACAACCTATTAATGCACAGATCCTGAGTACTGTGAAAAAAAAAAAAATCCATGCTCAGGATGCCCACCAACTTCTTCTTCCATGGAATCATTAAACTGTTTTCCAAGAGCGGTTTCATTGGGACCATTATTTAAGTTTGAAAAAATCACCCTCTTCAAGCAGAAAATGAAACCTCCTGTGAGAAATCACCTGGCAGGGCATTCCTGGAAACAGATTACATCCAAGCATCTTGGACACATCTCTGTGTAAGATTTCTTTGCTGCCGTATCATTGAGGGCCCAGCAGGGAAGAGTCCAGGTAATGCCTTCATTGGTTGTCACCATGCATTTCCACTTATCTTCCACATGCATGTCCAGTATCACTGCAAACTAAGCTGAATATAATTTACTAGTGATAAAGCTTCAAACAGAAAGAAAGAGTAGAAGAGATTTGTTGGTTGGAGTTGATGAAAGGAGAGATAAAAGAAAGAAAGAAAGCAAAAAAAGACTAAGGATCAAAGACCTAAGTGAGAAAAAGCTGTATAACAGTATTTCCAGCAGCTTTTTAGGTATGGGATGCAGCACACTACCAGGTAGCATAAAAATGGAAAAATGAAGATAGTAATCATCTTTTTCATTGTTCCATGGTTCCAATAAAGTTATTAAGGAGTTGATTAATCACCTGCATGTTTTGGAGAAACTCAAATCAGACAATATAGGAAAGGAGAGTTTTTAGTGGTTTATTTTGTATGCTGTATATTTCCACATGAATCAGAGCTGAGTTTCCCTTTCTCTGTGTGTTCAGCCATCATGAGGCAAAAGATAAACTGAGTGTATGCCCATAGCTGCCCCATCCCGATGGGAAAGTGGGCAAACTAAGCAATGTGTTGGGTTTTTTTTTTTTTTCTGTGCACATCATTCTTTTTCTGTGGGGGAAGCTGGGGAACAAAACATGCAGCTTCTCACATTCCTCTAAGGTTTGAAGATCTCTTCTTATGCATCTGTAAAGCTGTGGAAACATTTCCTCTACTTGTTAAGTATATGACTTGACAGGAGGCCTGTGGATTGGATCAGGCAATTCACTACAGGCAATTCTCAGAGATCCTCAACTTTGTGTTCTGAGGAGCTGAACAGCACCTGGAGGAGATGAGAATGGCATTATAGGAAACAGATAATGGCCAGAAGCTCTTGGACATGTCCTCAGGTGGGTACTTGCCCTGGCACGTGCTACCATACGGCCAAGGGGAAACTGAGGCTGTTCCGTGAAGCAGCAGCATTGGCTGTACCAATGCCCAGGCTGGTAGAGGTACCCAAAACCAAGCATCTGATAAACAAAATTAACATATGGACTCCCATTACGCTCTTTGAAATGTTAGGTTTTGGTGGAATGACTCACACAGTGAGGCTCCCAGTTTGCTGTCTTCATTGGTGATAGAGTGAATTCTGGTCCTGGTAAGTTCTAGTACTCTTCATACTTTACATCTCCTCTCTGCAGACATATTCCTGGAGGGTATCATTTACAAGCTTTCTCTAGTCAAGAACAGAGAAAAATATAGGAACACATCACCTGTAGAAGCATAGAACACAGCTTATAAATTATAAACACCAGTACAATAGATCAGAGAAGGGTATTGATAAAAATAAAGTAATTTTTGGTGAGATTCATCTCTTCTAACCTTCACTTTCTGAAATTGGGGCACTTCAGTGACAGTTTTCTGGATTATTCACTTTTTCAGTTGCCCTTTTTTTTGTTCACAGTATTCTCATAGTTTCTGTACATGCTTGTGTGTGTCTGCATGCACATGAGGGAACCCCAAGACATAAATAGTTATCTGATATCAGTCTGCTGTAGCCCTACACAAGTGCAGCCACTCTAGTTTTCTGCTGAAGTTTGGCCAGGTTTCACCCCACAGGTGGACAGTAGCAGATTTCAATTTTTCCTCGGTGTCTCATTGCTACTCATCCCCACTTTCCAAGAAAGATGTTGTTAACTACTACTTAACTATCAGCTTTTTTTGGTGGAAAGTACCTAAATTAAGTGTTAACTACACTATTCCACTGATTTTGCAATGACCTGCAATTTGTCAAATCATTTATTCCTCTGCTGTAAGCAAACAGCAATATGAGATCTCCTCCCAGACAGCATTTCTGCTGAAGGGCTTGGTATTCAGGAGGTGGACCTACTGTGCCTGTAGTGAACAACAAGTTATTTAATCACTGAAAATTTACATTCCTCCTTCTGCTTTTTCTCCAGCATTTGGAGAATATTTTACAAATTGTGAGGAGGGAGGAGGCATTTTTAAATCACATCCATTTTAACAATTTAGAACATTTTAATCCCAGGCACTGACCTTGCCAGAACACTGATCAGAGCACTCCAGAGCATTAGTAAAATATATATGCAGAGATGATTTTTGAAACATGAGGTCATCCATAATGTTAAACTTTCCACCACTAGCACAAACATACAAACACAAGCAGACAAATGCATGCTTACATTTTTGTATGCTATGTGTACTTTCATACTTTTTAATTAACAACATGGGGAAGATTTCAGGGAATAGAGAAGCAGCTAGTCTGGATAAATCATTAAGGTGTAGCTCAAAGACTGTGGATTAGAGTGCATATTCTACCAAAATGACTGCTGTTTTGATGGCTGAAATAGTTTGCTGCTGGTTTGGGAGAGAGCAAGAAAGCAGTGGCACAGGGTGCTCATTTGAATAATGCCCTAAATCAGTCCCATATGTTGACCCTGTGACCAATCCTTACTGGCAAAAAAAAATCCAAACAAATCAGTGGTATTTTTCAAATGGTTTCCAAGCAAGAGTCTGCATTCACCTAGCCCAGGGTACACACACACACAGAGGGCACTTTGCACCTGCATAAATAAGGCATTTTCCTATAGTGATAGCAAGGAAAAAAAATCCTCTGTTTTGCTTCATGCATAGAAAAATAACAGTGCATATAATTAATACAGCTTGACCAAAGTATTAGACATGGTTGTACAGACGCCCTCCTATTTTTCTACCTCTAACAAATAGAGCATTATATAAGGCTGCAATCTTATTCCATGTGTGCTTTGGAGGGAATTGAGAAAGTCTGGCATTTAGTTACTACCTTTGCTGAATACTCATCTCCCACCTAAAATGAACTAAAATACCTTGAAGTTCAATGTGCAGTTACTGGACAGGAACTGAGCAAACTTGAAAATTGGGTACTTATTCATAGATGTTTCTATGTGTGGAGAAGGTGCCGGCTCAAGGCTCCTCAGGCAGCAGAGCAAGAACAGAGTTTCTCTTTGCCAAGGCTAAGGCTGAGGAAACTTCTGCCAGGGAAAATAAAGTGAGGTATGGAGAAAAGACCAATGTGGTGAAGAACCAGGAATGACTCCTCAAGAGCTGAGCTTGCTGCTTCTGGTACATGGGGAGACCACAGTCGATGGAAGCAGAGGACATCACTGCCAGGAGAGGCTGCCACCACACATGCTGCTGCCCCTCTTCCTGCAGCAGCTGCTAACCTGCTTGTCAGGCCTTGTCATGGGCAAGTAGGCTTGGCTACAGATTGTTTATCTTTCCTGAGAGCCCCTAGGCAAATTGAGCTTCTGCCTAGAGCTTGAGCTGCATTTTGAGGCATTTTCTTGTAGCCACAGTCAAGGATTATAGCACAATAAAACCATCACGCTAACAGGAGGACACAAAACTACAGAATATTAAATGTTGTTCCTGCTATAAGGACCTCACAGTCTGCAAGCAGTGGCCACAGATAAATACAATATACATCTGGGAAAGTTATAAGGGGACAGCAAAATAGCTGTGGTCAATATAACAACTACAGGCCTTTGCAGTCCTCTGCAGGGATCACCAGAAAGGTGAGGGTTTGAGGGAATTGAAGAAGTGCCTCAGGTTTTTGCGGAGAGTCTATCACTGATTAAGACAGAGGACACTCTTATACATTTTACCTGTGGCAAAGAACGACTCTAGGAATTTGTGGCCTGATATAACCCCAAGGAGTAGAAATAGTCATCAGTCTACAAAGAGTATAGATGGCACCTGTAAGCAAGAATGATAATATAAACCAGTCTGAAGGAAATTCTTTGTCTCTCTTCACTTGGGAGGGAGACCTCCTAAAACTACAGCTGGGCTAATTTCATCTGTAGGAACTACAGCTGGTTTGATTCCCAATCAAAAGATTGCATTTCTCTCTATTGAGGATATGGATGTTCTACATCACTTTCAAAAGTGCTCTAGAACACTTCCAAATCTAGCACCACTCCATCTTAAGAAACATAAGTACAGTATTTCAAGATGTAAAAGCATATTTATTATTAATAAATTATATTATTATTTTGCATTATTATTAAATCAGAACTATTGTTTTCCGACTCTCTCTTTACAGTCATAGATGCTAGGTGTGACTGGTCATGATTTTGGAAGTGAAAATGGTAATTCTCAAGTGATCTGAGTGTGTCTGTAAATTTCACCCTTTCCTGCTGAAGCCTTCAGCACTCTCCTAATAAGCCTATGCTTAGACATATATCTGCAAGCCCAGTAATTCTGTCATGCCCCACACCTATGCCATTCTGCATTTTGCTTTATTGCAGTGAGACTTTGCATATTTTAAAACCACTATTTGAAAAATATTCTTGTTAACATTTTCCAATAACACTTCCAACTATGATAAGGGTTTCCCTTGGAATTCCTTCCTCAGAGAAGTGTGTGGTGCACACACAGAAAAAATGATGAGCCCAGGTTGCATCAGACCAGTCATATTTGCCCTCTGCCCCTCTAACTGCAGTGAATCTGCCTTGGGCAGGTGAGCAGCTGTGCCCAGGTGGTTCACCTGAGCCTATGCAGTAAGCCTGACACCTCCAGCCTGCACTGGACCTGTTGAAAATTTTCTCTGTATGCAGAAAGCCCTCTTGTGTTTTGCATACCCAGCAGCACACTCTGATCACTGCTAATTTTGCCAGGGATGAAAAATTATCTCCAACACTGTTGATATTTTCTTTCTGGATAAATTTTGGACTATAAGAGCCTATAGAAACGCAGGTCTGGATGTAGCTGCACAATGACAGATTGACCGGGGCTTGGTTCCTCTTCAGGAGTGTACAGCTTCCCAGGCTGATTGCCAGGGTCACCGAAGAGCACAGCTTCTCCTCCAGCTAATGGCTGTGACAAACCAACGGACAGCCATCCCCAATCAATAGCTGCCCATATGCCATAGAGCGCCACAATTTTTCTTTTTTTCTTAAGAAATGCTCCTCTACATATCCTTAACTGGGTCAAATGCCTGCTGGATACGCCTGTCTTCTTCATTGAGGGTAGAAGTGACCAAGACAAGTAATTTGGACTAGACATACAACTTTGAAGTGCCTAAGAACATTAATCCCTTCATTGTTTCCTAAGAAACTGGGTCATACACATTCAGTTCCTCTCTCTATTTGTTTCTATATGTGTCTGTCATTTCTCCTGCTGCCTATTGGTTAACTCCAAGCAAATTCGACAGAAGGACAGAAGTTTCAAACAAACTGCAAACTTCTGCAAACTTTGTGGAGTCAGTGGCTTGGTGATGGAGGTTAGCCCAGTTCAAGGACTAAACAAAAAGCTACAGTGTAAGAGTAGTAATTATCTACTTGGTTTGGTCTGCCAGCTGGCCAGTCAGGACACATGCAAGGACTGGCCAGTCAGCATTGGAACTGATACAGCTCATACTTCAGCTTCTTTAACCAAAATCCTGTAGACAGAGAGGCATGGGAAAATAGGTGGCATGGAAGAAAACTGCATATACTGCAGAAGTTTGAAGTCATAGGTAATCTCAGGTTACTGCAGTGAAAGTGTACAGACAGACGTACCTGATAAATGCACATGACCTCATTAATGGTTTGACACAGAGCAATTTGCACTTGAATACTGTGACACATGAAAGCCACATTTGGAGCCCAGATATTCTATTATATATGCTGTGTAACAGACACTCTTGATTTTTAAATAAAAATATGCCCCATATAGGTATGAGCAAGTGTACGTATAATGCATATACACATTCTATATGTGCTGCATAAATACACACAGTCTGTTACAGCTTGTATCACATATCTGAACTCAGTGCAGTAATTCAGCACATAGTATACAGTGCACTGTGCCACTATAATACCCCATTACATATTATATACTATACATTACATACGTATAATATAGGCAGCCATGGTATTGATCTCTGTTCTTTGAATCAAATACATAAACCTGTTTCCTAGAGTTCAAATCAATGAAAGAGGGGGGAGATTTCAATTTCAAAACATTTCAATGTTTTGAAAATATTTTTTCTTTTTTACACTTAATGTAGTCAATGGCTGATAGAAAAGTAAAGAGAATATGAGGAAGAGAAGACAAACATACATGTCTCAAATATAGATAGATTCAACATGGTTGTAATGATCTCTAAATAGGATGATTGTAAACAGGGTGTTAAGATGCTTCCATAATTTTGTCCAGCCTTCCTCAGATGGAGAAAAATGATGGTGGTGACCTCAGTAGAAAGCAAAAGCAAGCCAGGACTTAGTGCACTGGAAAAATCCAGCCTTCGGTTGCCATTGGCTCAGGTGTGGAAGGCCAGCATAGCTGCCTCAAAGCCAGGCATGGGATGTACACCTGACAGCTGCTGAGAGCCCAGCAGAGAGGAGAGAGGAACTGTTACCTCTGAAATTCTGCTTCTGGGCATGAAGGAATTAATGAATATTTTTGTCCTGGTGCTAAAGACAGTCTTTCTGCCGGAAACTCTGCACTGCAGGATGAGAGATGCTTCCCTGTGGCTACAAGGCAGAGGTAACAAAAAGCTCTGCATACTCAAATAGCTGTGCTCTCCTAGGTGAAGTGGCTCTTTAATGTTACCTTTTCATGTTATCCTCTGCTGCAATGTGAGTCAGATCAGATCTGGCTGGTTATCAGCTGCTGACCATGAAGGAAGGGTGGAGAGGGCTTGTGAGAGTCTCAGCCTGCTGCCTGTGGCATGTCTGTCCAGGAAACAAGCCAGGAAGCATTTGAAGGAAACTATTGAGTTTGGTACTTGCTGGGTGGTCCAATAAGTTTGACATTTTTCATTCACCTTATTTCCACTATAACTGGGTGGGGATTTTTTTCTTCAATATAATAATTTTGTTTTCTAATTTAAGCATTGTGATGAAGATTCTTACTTCTTTTTTTTTTTTTTTTTTTTTTTTTTTTTGTCCCCCCCAGTATCTGCCACCCTCTGCCCCAGACTTTCAGGAAGAGAAAAACGAAGGAACTGTTGATGGAACATTTTTCATGTGAGTATCTGACTTTTGAGTTTGCTTAGAATGCTGATAAAAGCTTCCAAATTTCCCAGGCATCTGGAAGAAAACAGAGGTATTTCTTTGTCATTTTCTCCTCCTTGGATAGCCTTCCTGTGTTGGCTGATGTTTCCTGTGACTGTTCAATGAGGTGAGACATTTAATTGGTTTATTTAATTAATAAATAATAGGCATTTAAAACATGACCAGCCACTCAGCTGTGGGTTGCCAGTCTTAACCATCATCTGTTCCTTCTCTGCAGAGGAAAGTGGGCATCTTCACTGGGTGTTTTTCAGCAGCACATTCAGGCTTTGACAGAACTCCTCACTCCTACAGCTCTCCATTTTGTTGCTTCAGTTTTCCTGCGTTGACTGCAGCTGCAATATTTTCTCTCTTCCTTTTTTTTTTTTTTTCCCATAGAAAAAAATTACACATAGCAATTTCACCCATGTTACAAACCTCTTAAGAATACAAATCTGCTTACTTGGAGATGTTTTTTGGCCTGAGTTGTGGTGAGAGGAATTGAAGGTCATGGCAAATGCTTCTGGCTTGCTAACCTAACACCCTGTGGCACCCCTCTGATTTTTAGGATTCCAGTAAGATTAATTTGAAGGAGGTATATTTCATGAGCCTCTTTTAGTAAAGTCACTTATGTGACTGTGGTTTTTTTTCCTTTTTGAACAAGAGCCAGTTTTTTCTTTTTCTTCGAGAGTAAAGATATATTATAGCTGCACCCATCAACTGCTTCTGTTGATGTCCAACAGAAGACGGGGTTAAAAACATCTGGAGCATTATTCATTACTAAGTAATCTGTGAGCTTGTTTCCATTTCTCCTTGAGTCAGGAGGTTGACAAAAGCAAGAGGTCACAGCCCAGCCAGGCTGTTTTGCAACACTGAATGTAAAGTGCACTGCACTAGATTCACATAAGGTGCCACTGCCTGTTCATTTGTGCCATGCAAAGTTAGACTGTGGAGCAATGTAAAAGTGACATTTATATTGCATGAAGCAATAGGGCTATGTCTGCTCATAGGAACAAGACCAGGACCTGCTGAGGTGTTTGCTGCGAGAAATATCCAGTGCTGGCATCAACAGCAGGCGAGCTCTGGGTTTGGCCCAGATTTGGTGGTATATTCACCCCAGGGGCCTCAAAAAGGTTGGGACGCTTTTATATATAATGTAACTCTGTGCCTCTTTGCTGGCATGTGTGTGTGTGCCCTGCACTGTCACATCTTCCACGGTGCAGTGACTCCCTGAACATCTGCAGTGCGGCGCTTGCTCAGACATCACCCCTTGCCCAGGGCCAGCAGGCCATAGCAATGTTGTAGTGTCACAGGTATGCAACTGCTTTGGTGTAAGCCCAGGCCTCACTTCCCTGGTCTACAGAAGGACCAGAGTGGATTTGCAGCATTGGTGAAGGCCAGGGCAAAATTTCTTTTGACTTCAGTAAGGTACGATATTTGGGGATATCAGTTACTTGGGGTTTTTTGTGGCTTTTTTTTTTTTTTTTGGTTTGTTTAGTGTTTCTGGGAGCTTTGGTGTTTGGGTTTTGTTTGCTTGTAGCTTAGTTGTTTTTTTTTTCCACAAAAAATCAATATTATAACAAAATCATACTGGGGAAAAAAAAAAAGCATTATAGTTTTGCTATAACAGTTAAAAAGTCCACACCAGAAGGCAAGTTGCAAAGCATCAACACAGCAAGAAAAATGTCATATCCTCTAGTTTTGATAAATGGTTTAGGTCTACTTCTCAGTCTGCACCTTCTGCAGATTTCTTCAGTTCAGCTTCATGTTAGATTGTGCAGGAAGATTTCAATATTACTTTGGGAAAAAGACAGTAAGTGAGATATAACACAAAACTGGTCTCTTGGGACTCAGGTAAAGTGAAACTCTGAATGATCCAATAATTTTTTCTTAATCAACAACATTGAACTTTGTATAAGTAGGATCCAAGGTTTTTCTACTCCATCTCCATCTCATCCCATCTCATACCATCCCACACCATCCCATTGAACAGTTTTCAGGGTGAGAAGAGCATTGAGAATTTGCAAGGCAAATCCACAGGGAGACAGTTTCCACCCTCTCTTCTCCCCTAGCATAACAAAGACCCGAGGGCTGCAGATGCACCCTTATGTTACTCCCCTAGTTCAGCAATTTGAGGATGTGTGAATCTTGTTCACTTTTCCCAACAATTTCTCAGTGCCACCTCTCACTTTTCTCCAAGTTTGGCAAAACTAAAGCCAGTTATGTTTTTATCTGGGGCTGATCCAAGGCTCAGAGATCTCTCGCCTGCCCTCATCTGGTCCCAGCAGGCTTTTGGCCACTAAGGATCTGCTGGGCTCCCAGGAGTTATGCCAGCAGCTTTGGAGGGAGCAGCTGCCAGCTCTTGAATACAGGCTTTCCTCAAAAGTATCTTCAGCACTTGCTTTGAGAGCTGGTTCAGACATCTTCTCTACCCAGTATGCTGCCAAGCATACAGCTAAAATAAACCCACCTGTTCTGCAGTACTTGCAATGCTAGATTTCGAAGTAGTTGACCAAGGATGCAAGCAAAGTCACAGCATGTGTAGGATGAAAAGGATGCATGGCATCAACATGCTCTGAGGTGATGCCAGACAAATTCTGTTAGATCTGAGGCCACAAACACCTCCAGCATTGCTGGAGCTTAAGGAGAGGGCACATGTGAAGAGTGTGAAAAGGCAAACATTAGGATGGATCCTGATTTGCATGTCTAGAGGTCAGCAATTATCCTTATTTTGAAAAAAAAAATAAGGCAGTAGGATCACTTTTCCAGGTTTTGTAAACAACAGGAAATCATGGCTGAGGCCATAACTCCTGCCTCTAGATTCCCAAGACAGCATTCATTCGTCTAGGCAGCACCTCTGACACTGTGTCTTGTGTCCTAATAGAAAAATTGTCTTTCATTTGAACATTATTGCTTATGAGAGGAAATTCAAAGCACACCTCTCGGAATCAGATGATTGTTTAATAAAGCAGGACCTTTATTCAGACAGATATCTCGTTGTACTGGGCACAAAGTACAATTTTAACACGTTCATGGCATAATATAGGCTTTATCTTTGCAGTGCTGTAGGCACTCAAATGCAATTAGATGAGAAACATCTTCTGCTAGCTCTATGCAGTGCTCTGCTTCTGATGTCAAGTCCTGGCATAGGCATCATTTAAGTAGCAAAATATTAAGGCAGGTTCTCTTTGGTGAAATCGCCTTGGCCAACAGAGCACTGCTAACGTTGGCAACAATGATTTTGACTCCAGAAGCTAAAGAAGGCAGAGGCTGCAGTCCTGGAAATGGTAACAGTGTTTCATTTGTCATCCTGGGGGTGAAGAATTTTCTTGTTACAAGAAAACTCAGGTAGAGCTCATCAAGGAGATTTCTTATTTATTAGTCCAAACTCTGTCAGCAAACTCCACCATCCTCTACTGCTTCAGGATCTGAAATCCTTGCAAAACAGGTCCCTAGTTACCATTTGTAGGCAAAAAAAGGTCAATATTTCCATTTACTTCAATCACCAAATGTTTATTTCACGTTTGAAGGATTCTCATGAAGGACAAAGGAGAGATGCTTTCCTAAATCAGTAAAACCACACTGCCATGCTTTTCCAGAAAGAAGCAGTCCCGTGACTTTCCTGTCTTTTCTGTGCTATATAATCTACTCTGTATATTACTGGGAAACAAAGCAAGAGAGAGAAAGAAGTACACCAGGTGCTAGTAAATGAAGCATAGAAATTCCCAGGACACTAACTCTCCTTTTTTAATTACGTGGAGGAAAAAATTGTGCAATGCTTGTGAAAGGAGACAGGTTCATAGAGGAGAACAATACTGCTACTTTTCCATGGGACTTTTCCAGTACAAGAGACAGGTGTACTCAAATTCATGAATTTTGCTTCATTATTTGTTCCTTTTTTTCTTCACTTGGGCCTTTCAGTGAAGTTGCAATCCGTGGCAAAGAATAAGGGTTGCACCAATAAAAGCCTTCTGTTAAAAAGAACTAAAACTTTTCCCCTATCTGTTACAAGGGAATACATCAGACTAGTAAAGCAGTTCAACATTCCCACTGCTGTTGTAAAAGATAAACACTTTTTTCCATAGGGCAATATAAATGTAACCTAAGTTAGATATAATTAGCCATATTTTCTCCAAGAAATTGTGAGGAAAGGGGGCTTGTGGAGTGGAGGGGAAGAAAAAGCACAAACTCTTAAAAAAAGTTGAAATACAAGAAGAAAAGAAGACATATTGCTGAAATCTAAGATGCCAGGAAATGTGTTTCAAAAATCAGATGTTTTTATAACGCATAGTGATCTTTGCAAAAAAATAATCCCCACTGCTCATAAAAATGATGAAATGATACAGTTGCAGAGAGTTTGCACACCCTCTTCCTGCCTGCCCATGATTGCATATTTAACCTCAGCATTAAAAAATGTGAAAGAGTTAGAGGAATTTCTTTTTTTTTCATTCTATTGGTGTTTGGGCAAACAGGCTATTTCCAAGATATATTTGTATTATAAAGGTTAGTTCCAATGTGCTCAATGTCCACAGCAGGGTTCAGATTTTCAGAAGAGCAAAAACCACAGTTTCCACTACCTCAGTGGAAGGCAGTGGGTACTCAATAGTCCTGGAAATCTAGCCAGTCTGCTTAAATAGCTAATTTAGGTAACTGAGTATTGGTGGTGAGTCCTTTTGCAGGACTCTCTTACCAGGACAAACAAATTAAAAATAGAACTTGCATCTTGAATTCAATGCGCAGTTCTTTGTCCCCATTTCCAAAATAAAAGAGTAAAATGAGAAAAATATGTCAGAAATTACAGTATTAGGCATTGACTTCTATAGAGCAAGCTAGATTAAGAGTATCTGACTTGGAAAAGAGAAATGTAAGGGGATACATGATAAAAAAATAAAATGTCATGAACCGTATAGAGAAGATGAACAGTGAAGGATTATTCACTATTTTTCCCAGTACAAGAACTAGAAAGTGTCAGCTTACATAAATTAATGGGAAAAAAAAATCTATCAAGGATTATTAAGCACAAAAGTGCAGCTTTTTATTTAAAGGTCATTAAACTGCAAACTGATGAAAACTGTGAAATATACTGGGAAAAAGATCACTGTAAACTTGTTCTGGTTTTCCTTAAGTTTCTGTGACTTGCTACTGGCAGAGAAGTGGTAGTGGCCTTCACGGACTTTTGGCTGGACCCAGTGCAGCAGTTCTAGTTCTTATAAATGGTTGGGCAATTCAAATAGCAGGGAACCAGACCCATGATGCAAGAGGTCATTTCATCTTTCTGCCGTTCATAGCTGAATAAACAGATCAGTGAGTAGGAGTTGAGAGGTAAATTAACTTTTGTATTCAGCACTGGCAGAAAGATAGTACAGCATCATATCCACTTCTGGTAACTGTAGTTTTTAGAGGGTGTCAGGAACTTGGAGGGAATACAAAAAAAAAAAGAGGCACCAGAAAGACTAGGACTTTACTTCTCAAGGAGACAAACAGAAAGTTTTATCCACACTTGAAAAAAAAAAAAAAAGAAAAGAAAAATAAAATGAAAATGAAAATAAAGAAAATCGGTCACTCAAGGGCTTTTTAATCTACTGAGAAAATAAAGAAGAGCTGAAAATTAAATCCACAAAAATCCAGACTGGAAATAAGGCAGACATGGGGGAAGGGAGGTGTTATTTGGTTGTTTCGGTTTGGTTTGATTTGGTTTGGTTTGGAATGGGTTGGGTTTTTCCCCTTCCCAAGGGAAGGGAATGTTAAACCATTAAAGAAAATTACAAAAGAAGTAGTGGATTTTCCATTTCTTAATATCTTCGAAAAAATACTATTTTTCCAGTCTAGCATGTTGTATTTTATTCAGGGTTAACAGGATAAAAAAAACCCTAACACAAAATAGAAGGATAGCCCATTTCTTCTAACAGTCTTGACCAGTGTTGTTGAGTTGGTGCCTGTAAAGAATCCCTTCTTCTGTGTGCATTCCCCTCAGTGTCTCCCTCCAGCCACACACAGCCTATGTCTCTCCATGTATTCTGAATAGCAAACACACACCTCTGAACTCCAGGTTCTGTTGGAAGAGTTTGTAAAATCTTCACAAACAGCTTTCTAAATGCGACAACCTTTTTTGGTTGTTTCTGGAACTGATGAACTTCCTTCCATGAGTCCTAGGTTAATCACAAGAACCATGTAAAATCTCAAGGTCCTCTTCAAGAGATCTCAGAAGATTGTACTTTTCTACTTCATTTCAGAAACTAACTATACAAACTGTATATTTCATTTCTTGCAGATGTTTGTCTGAAGACCTCAAGTAAAAGACGTGCTGGAACTTCCCAGCATTTAATGTCCTTGCCCTGAATATTTATTTTGAAAGCCCCTTCTTCCATTTGGGAAGTAAAAAAAGAACAATTCCTCTCAGAAGATTTTAGCTGCTGCTTTCTGAACCCTTTGAACTCCTCTTTAGAGTACAACTGTAGACTGGAGTCCAGCAAAAGTCTTTCAAACCTGAATGGAAATGAAGGATCATATGACATGTGTCTAAGACTCTTTATATCCCCAAGGTATAAAAGTATAAACATTTATACCCACCAAGGTTCATTTCACATTCACGATTTTCAGCAAGCATGTTCATCTTCCAATTGTTCTCTTTTTTTCCTCTAGATCTGTTGTCTAGTCAATTTCTTCCCATCATGAACATGTTTTTCCACCAAAGTGTAGAAACTGGTATTTCTCCTTATTGTCTTCATGTACAAATATTGTAATTCTGTAATAATCACTGCCTTAGAACATTTCTCCAGTTACTCTATTTTGTGGTTTTTTTTTTTTTTTTTATTCCTGCTTCCAGCAGATGTATGGTCTTTCTAATTATTATGTCCTCTAAAAATGTAGAAACTCAGTTTTATCAACATCCAGCTTACTTACAACAGCACTGGATGGCACCTGGCCAGGACACAGTCCAATTGCAACTTTTCTTTATTCATTCTTCCCATGGACATGTAAAAAATTATGAGTCTCTTGGAAAATTTATCTCAGCATTTTCCACAGACTCTCCAGGCTATGCTTTCCTACCTGCTTGCTCAGTGCACAGCACAGTGTCAAATTCTTCAGTCAAGATATGTGTTTCTGTATCTACTGCTTCTACACAGTCTTAAAGGTTTATTACTGTTGTGTGTACTAAAGTTAAATTGTTCTTCCATGATGAATCTGTACTGTTTGTTACTCAATTCATACTGGAAAAAGAAAAGAAAAAGACATTTAATAAATCAATTGTTCAGAAGTGTAGAAAACTGAAAACGCAGCAGATATTTTCCAGTAACAGGAAATCCTGAGTATTTGACTGTAGTGATTTATGCTCTTCAAATCAATGTCTTTGTCAGAAAATGTAATTCTCTCTTCTGTATCATTTGGAAAAAATAAGTAAAAGATCTCTTTACTTTTTCAAAAGCCTTAATGTAACAATGTTGAGGAGAAGTCAAAAATATTTAGACAGCTTTTGTGGAATAAGTGTCATAGCCCTGGCTGCTAGACTGAGATGTGCTCACAAGGACCTTGCTCCTGAACAGAGAGTTTTTTCTGTGCACCCCCCCTTTTCATTGAATGATTTTCCTCTCTCAAATGAATTCCTCTTCTAAAAACATTTCCTATACGCACATAATTCACCTTAGAGTCTGACCCATTTTTGGGGGTGGCTATGATGGAGAAGTGTGTGCTTTCTGCACTCGCTGCCAACTGTAGTGAGGAATGGCAAGATGCAAAATGGGCCGGAGTTCAGCTGGCATAATTCAACAGCAGAAGTTTTGAAATCAGTGGATGTCTACTGGTTTATATCAGCTGTTCAAAAACTGAGGCAAAAGCACAGATTCCAACTAGCTGAATTTTGGAGATGTTGTCTAGAGCCAGCTTTGCAACTCAAGTTTCTCTCTATCAACTTCACAGAGCGAGGGAGAGAAGTGAGATAAAACAGTTAAATATGAAGCTCATCCCAGTGCCACTCATTTGTAATTCTAAAGAACATTCTCTTGTAGTCTTTCCAGAATGTGGTTTACCAGCATTTTATGACTACAGGTAATGCATGTGATAAAATAACAAACATATTCTAGATTGCTTAAGGAAATTTGGGCAAAGAAATCAAAGGATCTAAGTAAGAAATCCAAAATCCACAAAGACTGGCATCTGAAAACACAGGCCTGTTGGAAAAGCCTGTGCAAGTGGCTGAGATTAGTCATATCAAACAATATCTGCTTTCTACCAAGGCAGCACTACTAAGGTGAGGTTTTTACAGTTCTCCCCATCCCTGCCAGCTCTCCTGCACATGCCTGGATAAATCCATGCCTGGGTAAGGAGCCAGAAAGGCTTTTTTTTTTTTTTTTTTTTTTTTTTTTCTGTAGTCACAGAGACTCACATTGAGATCTGGCTGCCTCATGGGAAACTATGACCTAAAGAAAGGGCAAGCACCCTTAAAATCCAGATGAATTGGTGAACACAACAGTACCAAGAGCAGGGGAACCTTGGAATGGATTGGGAAGATAGCTTTTGGACCCTGGTGTCTTTATTCCTACTTTATGACAAGGTGTTGTATTTGATGCTTTTCTCCCTGTAAAGATGGAGTTTGCAGCTGTATTTTGCCCAGTTATTAAATTCAGTCTGGTAATGGCTCTGATAATTATGTCTTTCCCAAACTGACCTGGATAGGAGGCACCAGAGTGGTTTATAGTGCATTCAGGTCTATGAGTTGTTTATTTGTGTTCCTTACACTAAAATTATTTCAAAATTGATGTTAGCAGTTTCATGAAAGTACTAGGAATTATATTCCCACCTACAAGAGTCAACTAAAACAGATGTTTTCAGAGCAGTTTAAACTCAGACTTGGAATACAGGCTACCTATCAAATTCTTGTGGTCTCTTCAGCAAAATCTGTCACTCTGTAAGACAGAGCCAAAATCCTGCTGTTCAGCTGTTAAAATTTCCATAAAATAAAAAGTTCACCTCCACATAAGTGAAGGATCAGGGTAATGAGATATGACCACAGTGGCATGGAGCCTGTACACTGAGGGATGAGGCAAGCCCTGATCATCCACTGGGTGGACAGAGATGCAGAACTGGTCTCCAGGCCACCCTAAATGCAGAGGTAACATTGTCTGTGTTATTCCTGACAGATGTCCAGCAAACTTATATCTACATATTGCTTCTGGTGAATGGTACACCACTTCCCTAGACAAGATATTCCAGAGATTCTTTTCCTAAGAACTATGAAATTTGTCAGGCTGGAAGAAATAATTTTAACAATGCTGCTGCTATGGCTTTAGGAGGTTTTTGACTATGGTACGGTCCTGTCTCATCTGGCAGGCAAGAAAATGGAGTGATGAATAAGAAATCCAGCTTCCAACAATTAACTGTTTGACCCTGGGAACACGGATTTGACCAGGTCAAACAAGAAAAGGGAAAAAAACTGTTTTTTTTTTCAGTCCCCACAAATGAAGGGGAGAAGACACAGTGGATAAAGAACAGACATTTAATATTAATTAAATTAATATTAATATTATTTAATTATTTAAATTATTCCTGTGCCAGGAAGAGTACAGAGTAGGATATAGTCAAACCTAAAAAAGGGATTGGGAGAAAATCATGACAATCTTTTCTTCAGTGACATTTTTTGCTGTATCAAACTGAGTTGTCCATTAAAAAAAAAATCATTGATGATCAATGGCAGAAATCGCTTGTATTCTTTGCAGAGAGGAAGATGAATCCCCTGAGCATGGTTCTGGAAAAACTTCAGCCGCTGGCTGACACCTTTTCTTACCCTTTGTGAATCAGGAATGTGGGAGGGGATACAGTGTACCTTGGCCAACAGACCATCTCCTGCTCTTTTATGAAACCATCTTGTTATAAGAATGCCTTCATTCATTGAATATCCGGTGTTAGCTTTTTCTGGGCAAACTTTGGCTTTTAGTCTGCTCACAAGTTAATTTCTTCTCCCTGTGTGGGTCTTTGCTATTGTTTTTGGTGCTCCTTGACTGACCTCCCACATCACTGTGCAGTATTAATTTTTGTGTTGAAAACTTTTTTGTCCATCTCACTGAATCCTTGAACACCACAAAGCATTCAACCAGTTTACTACAACTTTGTGAAGTTTCAACAGAGAGCTGTGCCACTGTAATTTACATGCCAAGAAGCTGCAAAACAGTTCTGTTGGAAAACAACTGGCAGATGTCTGCAAGGTGAAGCAACCAGTCTGTTTTTGTCACACCACACAGCTCCCAGTACACCCCAGACTGGCTCTTAATGGACACCAGCCCCATGTTACACTGAAAGCCATTAGTGACTTTGCCATTGATATGTTTAGGAAAAGTTTTCAAGAAGTTATTTCTTCATCACAACCTGAGAGAGTCCAATGAGCTGAGGGAAGCCTCTCTGTTCGGGCCTTGTAGCTTTGGTGGTCGGTGTGTATAGCTCCTGTGCAACAGAGCAGTTTTAGAGCTGCTCATGCCCCCAAACAGACCTGAGTCCTTTCTCCTCCCTCATGCTCAAGGTCGTTGTCAAAGACGTGCCTAGTAACAAGATGTTTCCAGGCAGAAATCAGGTACAAGAATGGAACGTGTACTTAGCAGCAGTGTCAGCCTCACTAATGGGTGGGGTTTGCCCAGGAAGCTGGGGCTGTGCCCCCTCAGGCCCCCCCACTCACCGGCCGGACACCGACTCCCATTGCCACCCACTGCGGCCACTTCCTACAGCTCCCCAGCAAACCACCAGCGTCTGAATGGCACATTCGGCGCCACATCTGTTAGCGTTTAGCCTGAGTGTTGGCTGTCCTTCCTAATAATTCATCTCGAATAGGCTAAAGCAACAAGCAGGCGTTCGTTCTCCTGCTCTCTTTTTTTTCCCCATTGTGCCATTCAACAGCCTCCAAAGCTGCTAAAGCCACAAAAATGTTAGAGTGATTGTTGGCCAATGTCAAACTTATTTTGGAGTGGTTGTCTTATATTGGGTGACATATTATTTACCTTTCTTATCTAAGCTTAATAGAGTTAAACAAATCAGCGCTTCCTGATGGGAGGCTGCTAGAATGTGATTGAACGAGCAGTGTTGTTAGGAGAGCATATGTGCCTGAGCTTGTAGATTCTAACAGCTAAACTTTGGTGCTTCTGTTGTGACATTATATTTCTAGCTTGCCTGTCAGCTTAACACCATCCACTGTTGGGGAATTAAATAAATCATAAATTCAAACACATTTTAATAGACCTTTGTACTTGTATAAAGTACTTGTGATTCATGAGGTTTTGTAGAATATGTAGAGCAGATTCAAAATCTCAGAGTCTGAAAGTGGAAAAAATTGTTTGTTTAACTCTCAGGTGTTTTAAAGCAAGTTTTTCATAAAGTCAGCAAAACCTTTAGCCAAAGACAAGTGCGTGTTGGATTAACACAAAGGAGGCAACAGTGATAATTTAAATTATATCTCTTCTTCATATTATGAAGAACATACAGAAAAGTACAATGGAGAGTTTCACAAGAAGGTTTAAATTTGAGTTTAACTCTCCAAAAACCTGTGCCCAAAGACAGTGGGTTGGAAAAGGCCGGAGATCAAAGCCGTATTGACAGAAGGCTCTCTTTATCTGCCAGGGCAGAGCAAACTCATCAGAGTGCTATCTGAAATCCTCACAGTACAGATTCCCAAAAGGGCTGGGATGGCCTCTAAGAGACATGTATTCTCTTCTGCCAAGGACCTTTGGCTTTAAAGAAAAGGATAGTGATTAGCCCAAGCAAGAGCCCAAAATAGTGCTAAATTGCAAAGGAGTAGCAGCAGTTAGAGTCCGACCTCAGTATCTGCCCAGCATTGCTGCCTCATTGTGGTGTTTTTGAGGTCTTGCTGAGGTTGACTGCCACCCCCTCACCTATGCCCCAGCACACCAAGAGCCCACTGCTGGGCAGCACTGATGGACGAAGTCTCCCCCATTTTCCCACCAATCACAGCAGCAGCTGGGGAGCAAGTCCCAGCTCCCAAGCAGGTATTCTGGCTCACCTTCCCTGGCCCAAAGCATCTCTCTCTGTGGCAGGTCTCTGCAGCCTGGCTGCCCAGGGGAGGAGAAGCTCACTCAGAGCCCTTTCTCTGCCCCAAGCTGGGGTGACAGACACATGTGGGCAGGCTGCCCACCTTTGCCCCACAGCAGTGCAAAATAAGTGCTCCCCAGCCCTTGGTTGCTGCTGACCCTCTGCTGAGCTTCTGCTGGTTAATCCCCCCACAGCTGTGGAAGTCTCAGTCAGACTTTTTCCAAGGCTCCCTCTTTCTTAAGCAGTGTCCCAGCTATCCCAAGTCTTATGGCCATCACAGAGCCATTTAGAAAAACAAGGTTTGGAGGCATATGTGCACCACTGTATGGTCTGTGCACCCCTGCAGCAGCCTCGGTAGAGGTGCCACAGGCTCCATGCTGCATCAAGGGTGAAGAAAGGGATGATCTGTACATCTGCACACCTACAGGAAGAACACTTGGGCTTTTTTATGGGTAAAATGAACTTAAGTTGTGAAGGCCACTTTAATAAGTGCAAACTTAGAAATATCTACCTTGAAAGGTCATCCTTTTTTTGATCAGTGCTGAGCCTAATATCTTTGGTGATGTTTTTATTTATTACATGATAATCTGGCAGGGAATTGGTTGGCCACTTGCAAAAATGATTAATCAGAAATACCAATCTTGTTCTGATTTGCAGCATAACAGAAAACAGCAGCTCTGTCCTGTGCTACTCCCCAGTGATTTACATCAGTATGTGCCAATGATGGAAAACATGGCCTGCCTGTAAAGCTACAATTAGGTCTAGTTTCCATGGACATAATCAGTTGAATGCAGAAAAAAAAAGAAGAAAGAAATCTAATAAAGGGAACAATATAAAGTAACCATTATAAAATAACTGAGGACTTTACATGCCAAAATATGAATTGCTTTAAGATATATGTTTCTACTGGCAATTTTTGTACTTTTTTTAAAAAAATGCTTTACAAGACTATCCAAGTTGAAAAGTTCACATTTATACAGGAATAAAAGAAAAATCTGAAGAAGCCTGGAGTTTATAAATAAAAGGCATGATACATTAATATGCAGTTTCCAGAGTGTTCTACTTCACCATCTTCTACTTTAGATAAGCAGAGTTACACTCAAAGGAAGTACTATCGAATAAATACAGGAATAAACAGCTGAGAAAGGCAGAATATTAACAAAGATCCAAATGCTGCTGACACTATATCAAGAGAGGGAACATTTTGACAACTTTATTCATGCCAATAATCACAAGTTGCCTTTTTCAACATTCAGGCTACTAAAGTTGCCTTGTTTCACTGCTAACCACTACAGCAAAATGAAATAACATTTCACAGTAACAAAAAAAGCTTTGATTCCTAATTTCAGACACCCCTAAATTTGAAAACTTTGCTGTTCTTCTGCCAACAGTTCTTGATATATCAGAATTTTTACTTCCTAGGTTGTATGCCCAAACCTGAGAAGAGCTGAGCCATCTCATGCTGACTTTAGGTACCATCAGTCTTCCATAATACAACAATATGGAAGTGTAAATTTGATGTTTAAACATGGCAAAAGATATTTTAATTTCCAGTGTTGCGGGTATCTACAGTCATACACTGTGCTACCAGTGTTGTTTCTTAGCCTTCTGTTCTCCCCTTCTTGTGCTAGCAAAAGTAAAGTGAGAATGTATCTAAATAATTTCTTTCCTTTGGTAAGCTGACATAGGGAGAGCTGTGTTTGTCTTGGTATTTGTCTTTTCAAACACTGAACTCCTCTGGGATATTTCCCATTCTTTGTATTACAAGGATAGACTGGTATGTGTCTCCAGTCAGGCAGCTGTATATTTCTAACCCACTAAAACAAGCACATCTGAAATATAATAATTCCTGGGAAGGAAACATGCAATATAAAAATATCTCTAATGATTTAAACTGTACCCTGTACAATACTGTATTACTCCATATTAAGGTACAGCAGTACAGAGTCGTGTTTTTACAGGTTATTTTTCTGTCCCCCAGCTCTCTTTATTCAGGCAACTTTTACCATGTATGAAGGGACAGACTCACAAAATAGGGTATAACCAACAAAAACCCTACAAGACAGTTATGTGCTGGATAGGGCACACAAGAGATAACTAAGAAGTGAGGTGGAAAGCATTAGCTATGAGGCTAAGCATCAGCATGCTCCCCACCCCTAATAAATACCCTGCAAGACATTGCTTGCCAGGCCAGCATTCATCAAGTGAAAAGTATCAGCTTCTGGTGCTGCTTCTGGGAGCAGGCTAGTCCTTGGTGTCACTGAGGTGCCATCTTCCAGCTCACTGTCTTTTCCAGTGAGACTTTATAACTTTCCTTGTCAGTGTTTTTCTTCTTGAATCTGTCATTTGTTACCCATGTTACTGATCTTACCTCTGCCTTCAATTCTACATTATAATTTGGCTGATTCTAGTCTATGTACTTTCTCACAGCTCTTTCTCATAACTCAGTATTTTCCAAAAAGTTTGAGCTAAGATTGCACAGCTGGGCTGTATCAAAACTAAGCCTAGGATCACAGGCAGCTGAACTCCTAGAAGGAAAATCACGAGGTGGGGGAGGAGGGAGAAAAAGTCCTGTGTTGATGGGATTGTACCATAGAACTTTCCAAGGTCTTGAGGGGACCATTGGTTCTAAGCTGGAGATGACGATGACAGTGCTTGCTAAACTTTGCCAAGCCAAATATCTAAGAGATAGATCTCTGCAGTCAAAACAGATAAAATTTTCCAGGCACCTACAGTCAGCTATTTTTCTGAAAGTAAAGGATGAATTAATGCTCACAAATGCTTATTGTGCATCCAACCCACAAACCAAGAAATCCAGGAAAGTCAATGCTACAGAATTTTAAATTTTAATAAATATTCTTGAGTTGAGGAGGAAGCCAAAACAGGTCAGTTTTAGGTAACTTCAGGACATGTAGAGTTCATATTCAGCTCCTGGCTCTTACACATACCTTCCTTGTGCAATTTAAGGCAAGATATGTAAGTGCCAAACTAGGACTTGAAAATGGGTACGGGATCCCAGTAATACCACCTTATGCATACAAGACTCCAAACTAAAAGTTCATAAAAGGTTGTAAAATCTAGGGGAAGAAAAAGAATCCAGATATATTAAGTGCTGCCTAAAGTCAAGTCCAGGCATATATCCTTCTCCAAAGCCTTGCAGTTCACATCAGTGCTAGATTACTTTCTTTCATGAAAAAAGTCACCATTTGCCAGTCTTCTTCTCAAAAAGAAATGGGCAAAGAAACCTTTCACTTAGGAGTCTGCTGGATACACTACTCACCCATAAAGGGCAAACCTGGACTCTAGTCTCTCCAGTGCTTTCGGAGATTGAGCCTATGGAATGTACATCCCATTTTTAAGACGGTACTGTCCTATTGCTACAGCTGAACCACTGTGACAAGAAAAAATATGGGAATTATGGTCCAGAGAGGCAAGTTGTCCAAATGCTTCTTGAACTCAGACAGGCTTGGTTCAGTGACTACTTCTCTGGGGAGCCTGGACCAGTGCTCAGCCACCCTCTGAGTGACATCTAATCTAATCCTCCCCTAATTCAGCTTCATGACATTTCCTTGAGTCCTGTCATTGGTCACAGAAGTGAAAATATTTGTACTTCCTACTTGTCCCTTCATTTCCCCTTGTGAAGGAATTGTAGATTGCAATGAGGTATCCCCTCAGTCTCTCCTTCACTTCCCCTTGTGAAGGAATTGTAGATTGTACTGCGGTCTCCCCTCAGTCTCCTCTTCTCCAGGCTGAACAGACCAAGTGACCTCAGCTACAGCTTCCTCTCCAAATCCTTCACCATCTCTGTGGCCCTCCTTTGGATGGTCTATAATAGTTCAATATCTTTTTCATATTGTGGTGCCCAAAACTCTACTCAAGGTGGGGCTGCCCCAGTGCAGAGCAGAGCAGGACAATCCCCTCCCTTACCCAGCTGGCCATGCTGCCCCTGATGCACCCAGGACACACTTGGCCCTCCTGGCTGCCAGGGCACTGCTGACCCATGCTCAACTTGCCACTGACCAGGACCCCAGGTCCCTTTCCACAGCGTTTCCTTCCAGCCTTTCATTCCACAGTCTATACACACAACCCGGCTTGCTCCATCCAAAAAAAGAATTCATCACTTGCACTTGTTAAGCTTCATTTCTTTTGTGGTTTCCCATCTCTCTAATTTGTCAAGGTCTCTCTACCAGGCCCCTCTTCCTTCCAGGAAGACAACAGCTCCTCCCCATTTGTATTACCTGAAACTTGCTTAGTATCCCTTCAGGTTGTGCTTCCAAGTAATTTCTGAAGATGTTGAAGAGCATAAGGCCTAAGACAGAGCCCTGTGGAACGCCACGAGTGACCGGTGGCCAGCCTGATGTCACCACATTCGCTGTAACCCCCTGTGCTCAGCCCATGAGCCAGTTGCTCACCCATTGCATCATGTGTTTATGATCAGTCATGGTCACTGCGGTCCAGACTTTTGATGCATTTTTCAGTATATGGTCATTTGCTAAAATACAGGAATAGTCCACAGAGTACATTGTTGTGCAGACTAATGTATAACATGAAATCTGAGTGCCACCACTGCTGGCCATAATTTAAACAAAAAGAGTGAGACAACCACATATTGCTAAATGAGGTGATTTTGATAGGTTGGTTTAAAAAAGAAGACTTGGGTTATTGAATTCAGTCCCACACAGGCTAAAGATGAGTGTCCAGCCTGCTGAATAAGGGAGATGCCAGCATTCCCAAATGAATGGTGTAGGCATGTCCCTGCTCAGTTAGTGGCTGGTTGTGAATACCAGCTGACGCATTTGCCATGTGAGGAAGTGTTCAAATCACTTCCAGATAAAGTCCAAAACATTTGTTAACTATTATTTTTTTTAGGCTATCACTTCAAGAATTAGCTGCTGCAACTTTACCATCAAGCCATATGGTCTGACTTGCATTCCTTGTCTGCAAGCTACAGCAGGCCCACCAATGGCACCTAAATGTGCACCTTAAAAACCTATTTAGGAACTGTCATTAATTTAAATGGGTGCTGTACTCCCCAGTGGCCATTAGGCAAGTAGCTATTTCAAGGATCTGGACACAGAGAGCACATTGGGTGCAGTGAAGCCATGCCTAAATTCCCTTGTAAAGCTAGTCTTAAATTTATAAACAGAGTGAGTAGAAAGAATTTAGGTCAGGCTACAGACCAGAGCAGAACATAACAATAAAATCACTGATAACATGTGGAGTGATTTCACTTCAGCACTAATATTTTTCACATTACTTAATATGTCAGAATGTTGAGAACCTAATTTTTTTTGCTTCCTGAACAACAGACAAATCTTACTGAAGTCTTACATGCCATAGAAGAGCAATAAAGTACATGCAAGGCATGTTTTTTTTATTCTACCTGCTTTTCCCAGACTGCATTAAGTCCCTGCTGAGAATACCCAGATTTAAAATAGTGCTACACTTTATGACTGTTGTTCTACACTTTATGACTGTTACTCTAAATCATATGCAATTAAAGCAACCACAAATATTAGTCCTTTATTAGGCCAAATATTTCTTTCAGAGCTAGTCTGGGGATTTCTGTGTCTGTAGAGGGGGGTGAAAAGTGAGCAATTGACAGTGAAGTAGTCTTAAAAGGTACCTTGCCATCTTTGCCCCACTTAAAAAGTAATCCCCAAAAATAAACTTTAAAAAAAGTCTTAATGTGAGAACATTTGTATTTAAATATTTACTCCTCTTGTGCAATCTATTTTAATCACAAGAGAGAAGAAAGGGAAACAAGCAGATGTATAAAAAAACCTGTGAAACTTAGTGGAACAAATGGGATAATTTCCAATTTCTTTACTAGGTGTTAGGTCAGGCCCAAAGGATTTACCAGCTGAGATCCAGTTGGCCTGCAACAAACTCATACCAAGGATTCAGGCAGTTCATCAAGCACCACTGCCCGCCCAGTGGAAAGAAAATATTTTCAAGGGTCTCTAAGGGAAGAGGCTGCCTGCCTTCCCCAAGACACGGGGTACCTTACCTTCCTCTGCTGCCTGCTCCCTCATTAGCAGAGTCAAGAGAATTCTTTTTTACCATCACTTCACTGAACACTGATTTAGGTACCAAAGCAAGGTGAGCTGTCTCTCCCCATGAGTATCTTGCATGAAAATTGCTCTTACCAGTATTACAGGGGCTCTGTGTGTGTGTCACCACTGTCAGATTGAATTCCCATGCACAGATTGTGCAGGGACTGACTACAAAATCTTACGGAGATATAGATATGACCTTCTAGCCACCATCATACCAAGGTCCACACTCAGAAGTTTAATGTAAACATACATAAATAAAGAAGTATTAAAGACCTGGTGAAGTCAGAAAGGTAAAGGATTATTGCACATAGTTCTCTCAAATTGCTTACCAGCTGATGATGTGCTATTTTCCACAACATTTGCTGCATTTCACCTAAAAAAAAGGGGAACCAGGTCTTCTTATATTTGTACCAGTTCTTACGTTACTCTTACAGACACTGCTTATTTCCTGGTATTTAGTGGGAGAACACCTCCAAAGGAGCAGCTGAAATACGTGTTGCAGATAGGACACTGGCCCTCTCATGAGAAAAATATCAATAACATAACAGATGAATCACATTTCTAACATGTTAATAAACACCTACAAACCTCTCAACACTCTTCCAGGCCTAATCCCAAGAAACTTTAAACTGACGTGCACATGCAAACACACACACACTCAGTGATGGGGATCTCCAGCTCTCCACTTACTCCTGCTTCTACCTGCAGCCCACTGATGCCTCCACAGGTTGGGGCTCATCGCTGGGGTGGGCTCCCATGCCTCCTGTCTGTTCTCCAGGTGCTAACTGCTCCATGGGGAGCCAGCTCTGCTGTGCCTGTCAGAGGTCAGGGTGCTGCAGGGTGCCTCTGCAGGGCGAACATCAGGTTTTGACTACCACTGTTTTCACATCATGATCTTCCCCTACCATTACAAATGGAGATCCTTTTTTTATATTTCATCTCAAGCTTATTCCTTCTTTGTTTCAAAAGTTAATGTAATTCCTTTGTTGCTATTTACTCTGGCTTATGGTCAGCTACCTCTTTAAGACTATGAATTTTTGGGTGGTTTTGTGTATTTGATCTAGACATGCTGTTTTCAGCCACACACTTATCTTAGCAGGTGGGGTTATCCAGGCGCTTTTCCAAGGCTGGACTGTGTAAGCACCCCCACAGTGGGCCAAGGATCATTTCAAACAGACAGTTTGGGATGCAGTCATCCCGTTCTGGAGGGCAAGAGCAGTTAATGATGTGGACACAAGCTCTCACATGTGGGTTGGGCTCAGTGCCAGAGAGCTATTCCAAGCACCTTTCATTTACCAATACAGACAGAGCCAAGATGACTCTCATGGGAAGTGAACAAGCAAACTTTCAGCTACATGCAAGATGCAGAGTCAAGGTCTTGATCTGGGAGATAACTCTCCTCCAATGCTCAGTGAGCTGGGATTTTTGTTCACTCCAGCACACCAATACAAAACGGCCATAAATTTCAGAGCTTAATTCTGACTTTAGGTTCTGACTCTTTGTCCTCTCAAATGGGTCTCAGAGACAATGTTTTGGTTCAACACCACCTCTAAAACATTGCATTAGCTTGATGTCACATGAAATAAAAGGTAAATGTCTTTTGATCTTGGTCCGCAGCCAGGCCATTGGAGGTTCCCTCCCCGGCCTCTTGGACCTGTGCAGAGCCTCACTGACTGTGGAGCTGATTGCAAGGTCTGGTTTCTTGTTCCAACCTAGTAAGTTTCTTTCTAAAGTCTTCCTTAAAGGGATAAATGGAGACATTGAAACTAGGAGGAATAATTCTTTTCTCCCTTGGTCTGTGTCTGTTGCACTCGCTTCTCTGAAAAACAGTGGAGGACAACTGATGTCAGAGTGGGCAGGGTAATAGAGGAGGTATACTATCAAATTTTTATAGAAGCCTCAGGTACTTTGCTTCCTGTTTTTTCAACATTTGAAACATCTGCCATGGTTTAGGAATGGTATTCCTCGATTTAGTGTTCCCACTGAAGCACTCCAAACCAGGTGCTGCTCTCTCACTGCTGCCTTCCTGTGTGGCAGGATTGAGAGGAGAATTTGAGGCAGAAAAGGTGAAGATCATAGGCTGAGACAAGAACAATTTACTGGATATTGCAATGGAACTAGAAAAACAAACCATAACAGCTACAATATCAGTAAGAGAAGGAAGCAGCACTACCTGACTGCTCACTTCACACTAGGGTTACTCCACCAGAAGGGACCCACTCCCCCATTCCTGGAAAATTACATGATATGTTATAGAATAACCTCCAGGTCCTGGCCATGAAATCCTCCTGGCTACTGCAAAAGTTAATCCTGTCCTGGCAAGAACCAGGACAGCATCCCAACAGCGTAGGATGAGAGCAAGTCTGAGATGTTTTTGTGCTACTGGCCCTGTCCCCACCACTTTTTCCTTTCAAGTGCTTCAGGGATTTGTCTCTTATTTACACTTTGGTGGTTCATGAGAGAAAAACCGTCCTGAATTGAGCTCTCATGACGTGGAGCACAAACTCCTAAGGACTTTATTATATTTGTAATAGTCCCAGCAGATTATGGCTTGGCCCAGGTAACCCAACAAGGCAAATGCCAGCATCTAAAGTGGAAAACACTTCCCTTTCTAAGTAAGCCACAAGGACTAACCCAAAGATGAATTTGTTGTGATCAAAGACTACATTACTACAAATTACTGAGAAAAGAAAATAAGTATTTCATTCCTTCTTCCTTCACATTCTTTTGTATGAACAAAAGCCATTCAGAGTAAAAGTCACTCTGTTTTCAAAGTGAGGAAACACCCCCCAACATAGTAATTTTAGCGTCAACGTTTGGAATTAAAGAAAAGCTGAAAAGGCATACTGCGAGCAAGAGAAATAGCAAGAAAGGACTGTGGGAACCCAAGGTCAGGAGAAAGTACCTGGAATAGAGGGAGAGACCAGAGCAAATGAAGGGAATAATTGAGCAGGAGAATTAGTTATGAGCTAAAGACTTCAAATTTTATTTATTCTCTGAGGCTGAATTGGAAAAACATGCGTGCTTGATAGCATACACATGAAAAGATGGTGTTTTAGGAGCTGATATTTCAAGTGTGGTCAGATTGGTGGCTGCCTGGTACCTTTGAAAACAGAATCTTTTAAGAAAAAGAATAATTATTTTTTATGGAGATAAATGGTCCAATGAGGAGTTAAATGCAGTATGATCCGTTCACTGTCTATGCAACTTGCCAGTAGTTGCAACACTATATTCTCTGGAAAGTAAGAAAAAAATGAAAAATCCCTGCAGTATTTTTTTTCTCATAATGTGCAGAGCATGATGTCAGCCTGGCAGAGGAATTTAAAAATAAACAATAGCACACATTTTTACCAAACAGAAAAATATCACTTGCAAAGGCAATAAAATAAAGGCTGTAATATGTTTTGTCTCTTACTTTCTTCATGACTGAAGTAGGCAAGCATTAGTAAAGAAGACACTTTCTGCAGAACTGTGTAGTAGCTTTATTTTGAACAATCTTTGCACTGGTGTGATCTCTTTTCCCAGCACTGGAGACAGGCAGCCCTCTCAAAGGTGTTCCCATGCGGATGGGAAAAATTCCACAGGGGGAACAGCATGGTTGCCTTCCCAGCTCTGCATCCACATGTTATACTTCCTCCCAGCAATGGAATAGGCTACCTTATGCTGCATTTCAATGGACAGCAACTTCTGATTTTGTGAGGGGATTTTTTTCAACTCATAGACTTACATCTTTTTAAAGCAATCTAGCTAGAAAATGTTCACAAAGCTGAAGCTTTGATAAAATATTTCTCTTTCATTTGTGCCTTTTTTGGAGTAACATTGGCTTCAGTAAAGTGTTCATGAAAGGTAATTTTTTCCCATAGAGGTTTGAAGGAGAAATTTTAGACCTTAAATGCCTGGTTTGGGTTTGTGTCGTTGTTCAGCAGGTGCCTCCATGAGAATTAATTATTTGTGCACTTTCTCTAGTTGATGAAAACACAGCAAAATTAATTTTTCTCTACCTGGTGGGGAATGAGAAAGATTTCAGAATCCAGACATTTTTTGTGCAAGAACTAGGTTAATAGAGGACTTGAAATAAATCCAGACTTCAGGTATGTAACTATATCTTGAACATTAACACTGGAATCTCAGTGTCACATCACTTTTGAATAGTGGATGTGGATCCTAAGGCAAATATCCTGACACAGAGGCACAATTACAACAAGTTAATTGCATCCCAGAGATACCCACTTTCTGCCTAAACCCAGCTCTGATTATAAAGGGATGCACTAGTTCACATGAAGGCACCTATTTTGTCAGTATCTGAAGTAGATTAAGTAAATTCCACCCTCTCTCTCTCTACCCCTCACCCCTCACTACTTGTTTTCAGTGTTTTAGGTACCAGGATGGAAGACATAATTCCCTGCCTGTGCTGCGACATTTCCTCCCTTCTTTAGGGTAGCTGATCACCTGGCAAGCCATGAATTCCAGATTGTCATCTTCATAAAAAAGGAACAGAAGTAAATTGCTAGCTCTGAAGAGATCTCAGATGGTTCCAAATTTCTCTCCTGCCTGGGCTGGCTGCTCATCCTTGCCAAATGCTAAATACTCTGAATGCCAGCCATCGCCATCATAAAAACATCCATGTGGTTCATTGCTTCCACCAATGCATTTCTCCTTGGGATTACAGAACGGATCAAATGGTGATCCTTTATGGATCACCATTTGATCTCAATAGCTTTCTGCCATGCCAACTGTGCTGCAGTACTCCTGCATCTCTGGCTAATTTTGTCCTTCTGTATTTGGATGAGAAATGTTAATAGGGCTCTGAAGAGAGAATGACATGATGGTAAAAAAAAAAAAAATCCCCAAATGACTTGCAGGACTGCTGAAAAGAGAAAATTTTTTATCACTTTCATGTTTACTGTTACATCTGCTTTCTGCAGAGGAAAGCATCAATGCCAATAACATGTGTGCTAATTACTATTCAGGCCATAGCTTCAAGTCTTTAAGTAATGTTGAATAATTCTTTGGTTCAGTCAGGAAATTTGCTAAGACACATTTCCCCAAAATGCTGCCAAAGGCAATGTCTGGTTTTAATACTTGAAAAATAAACTAGATTTGCACTTTTAAGTAACCACAATTTTACAGTTCCTTTTGGGCTCCAATGCGGGATTCAGCTTTATCCCACCTCATGCTTACTCCTTCCAGCCATCATCCTCACTCATCTCCACTTCAGGGTAACACTGAAGACCACAGACCTGGGAGAAAATTGCTGTACTGTCTTAGGCACTTTGATTTAATGTAGCAGGAGGCAGGAGCAGAGGCTTGATGGTGGTGGAGAAGCCATTCACTTTCAATGACACTGTGCAAAATCTGAGAAAAGAAGTGAAAAAATGTGTCTGTGAAAGACAAACACAAAAGATGGGAAATAATTTCTCTAACATACAGGAGAAATAACAGAGAACTTCATGCTTCTTATTGCCTCTAATGTGTGATTAATAAGAAACACCATCAGTTTGGGGCTGAACAGACTAATTTCAGTCTGAAGTGAGGATCACAGTGGAATGATGGTATCCAATAAAATTATTTTTCTTTATGGTCCCATTCAACTCTATCCAGTCAGTAAAAACCAAGAGATCCTACTATCTCTGCATGTTCTTAGCCCTTCTCCAATTTTGGTGGAAGTCTTCAGTGCCATCCTAAATTATTCTCATCAGCTGCTGTTGCTAGGGAAAAAAAATGGTCATGAAGTCCCATTTATTTCAAAGATCAGAATGCCAGGAGAAAAGATAGGTTGCTTTGAAATACTGCCCTAACATGTAAAACACTGCTTGAGGTTTTCTCAAGCAAGAAAGACCAGAGTGACATGTTCCCTGGGAGAGAAGGGCTGTACTTATTAAAGGCCACAAGCCACTTTTGGTATTTCTAGACTGTTTTGGTGCTTTCTTTCCCAACAGTGTTCTCTTTTGAATAGTCCTATCTGCTGAAATCTGTGAAACAAAATAAATTTTTAAGGGATGTTAACAGCATATAGATTCAATTTTAAAACTGAGTCAGGAAATCTCACTTACATATCCCATTCAGACTGGTATTTCAGATTTTTCCTGAATATGGCCAGTTCTTTCAAGTCTCAACTAAATGCAAGGTGGGCTTGTATTAACAGGTTTTGTTTTTTTTTTTTTCAAAATTGTTAATAATTTAAACAAACCCCACCAAGAACTGTCTGGAAGTACTGATGGTGAATGTAAGGACATAAGAACCAAAGAATGGCCATACTGAGTCAAAGGTTCACCCAAACCAGCATCCTTTCACCAAGAATGGTGGTAGAACGTAATGACACAAGGCCCCAGAAGTATTTCCCTGGAGTGTTCTCAAGGCTTTCAGTAACTTGTGGCTTAAGGAATTCCTGAGAGAACATAGAAATAATCTACTTGCTTTTCATGACTCTGAGTCCTTGTGAAACTTCTCTTCCATGGCTTTGTCCCTGGACTGGTAAGCTGTTACCATCCATAATACCCTGTAGTAAGGAAAGCTCACCCGAGTATCCTGGGAAGGAGCACCCTTTACTGTTTGTTTCAAATCTCCCAGCTGGGACCATTGGCACAGAAATGTCGCGAGCAAGAAGCATGAGCCCCACACTGTGATGGATTAAAATGCCATGGACTGTTTTTGGCCTGGCAGAAGTTGTTTCTCCAGAACAGCTGGGAGACAGTTTCCTTAGGTCACTTGCTATACTTGCATCTGCCCACACATTCAGCCTCTAGAGGCTGTATCAAGACAGCAGCATACAGACTGCAAATTTAAATTCCTCCTATGAACCACAATTATCTTGAAAATAATGTTTTATCATAAATAGCATTTTATTTCCAAATCTGCAGAGCTCAGAAAATAAAAGCAAACATCAATACTTCCATCTTGTTTCTCATTCATAATAGATTTTTTTAATGGTCTCATGTGAATCCAAAAGGCCAACCCCCCACTTTTACAAGAGCCTCAATTCTGAGTGTTTTTCTGCTGGGCATGATTAATAGATTAAAGTTTTACAAAGCTCCTTATTTCAAAAGTCAATTAAATAGGATATTAATGATAAAAAAATATTAAAATGCCAGGGAACAGAGTTCCCTCAACCCATCTTGACATTCCCACTTGCTCTGATACTCGTGGATCAAAAGGGAAGTGCCTATATCTATCTGCTGCCCAAGAAAGCAAAGGCAATTGATTGTCACCCCAAAGGAAGGGACATGCAGATGTGGTGCTTAGTGGTGCACCTGGCAGTGTTAGGTTGACAGCTGGACTTGGTCTCAAAGGTCTTTTCCAGCCTTAATGTTTCTATGATTCTGTGATAAGTAGTTTGAACGTGACTGCCTAATGGCTTTGCCCGATGGCAAAATTAGAGGATACCATGTGCAGCTAAGAAAGGACTTGTTTCCCTCAGTGACAGGAAGGACAAGGCTCATCTGCTCTTCACATCATGGCAATATCTTATGTGGCCTGCTCTTCAAGTGTTTTATTCTACTCTGTTCTTCTTACTCTTGGCCTTTGCCTGCTTTGCAATTCTTACCTTTACTCTCCACAGATATAACTTACTGGTGAGAATTTGGTTCTACCAGATATTTTTAAATAACAAAGTTGCATTACCTATACATTTAACAGGTTGGGCCCATTCTGACATGGGACTGCGTTTTCTGCTTCTATACTTTCTACCATTATCATATGTCAAGGCCAAAACCAAATTGCAACATTGAGGGCAAAAGAGGGAAATCTGTCTTGGGAAGACATTTCATACAAAAGATTTCATTCACATGAAAAAACCCACCAACATGCATACACAAGTCTTTTGCAATCAAGGGGATTTGGATAGGCATACCTGAAGACAAAATAAGAGCCTTTTTATTTATTTGCCAAATGTTGCCAAAAAGAGCTGCAGGGCCGAGGATTGGGATCAACTGGTAAGTTTACCACTTTTAAAATGACAGAACAGTGAATTGAAAAAGCAATACTATTCAAAATGTTTATTTTTAAAACATTAATTTTTTAAAGTATTATACATTATATACACCATTTTCAAATGCGATTGCCTGAAAATAGGAAGAATCTAAATACCAGCTCAGTTGCCTTAAAGTTTGGTAAAGGTATTTAAGCTTTCAGTGCTTTACAAATTATATTAATTGAAAATATGCACATACATGATTTAAACAAAAATATAAGGGTCTGCACTTTCTTTGAAATAGACTGAGTGCTACTGTAAAAGCTAATATATAGACAAAATCTCATCACTCATTGTCACATAGATGCTAAAAAATATCTTTTTGATATATTATTTCAGACTTCTCAAGTATGTGAGCTACTTTCCCACACATACAGCTAGGACATGCTGACTTTGATTTTTGTATCCCATTCAGTGTTTACTTGTTTACTCACCAATTAATCCTTATTTTTGTCACAAGCAATTGGTGGTCTGGCATCCTGCAGCACCCATGTTCCAGGTCTAAAATGTGTTGATATGTTCTGGACTTTCAGCATTTGAAAAATAACCTTTCACAACTCTAGCTCTTCCAACACAAGAGCATGAAGTTGATGTAGCAAGGGCAACCATTGCCTGTTGAGATTTTATTGTGTTGGAAGAGAATACGGGCCTGCAGTTATCTGTTTCTGTGACTGCTGCATATGGAAGGGGTGACAGGAAGAGAGAGAGACCTGTGAGATAACATTCTGCCCTTTTGGCCAAAACCATCTCAGTATTCCCACCAATATGCCAGGCTGCAGGTTTTCTCATGCCAGTCTCCCCAAACTCATACTATATAACAAAAAAATTGCAAGTCTAATTTAACACAACATTCTGCCCATGCCTGATCTAGCATGGAGGTAGAATTACCTCCCAGTTTTGCAGACAGAAAGCCCTCCCATCACTGGTAGGCAGTGGGAGATAGTTTGGCATGCAGCTGACTGTGCCTTGTCTACTCCAGGGACAGAGAGAGCACCTCAAACTCTACTGCTACATCAGCCCAAACATAACAAAAAACATTTGATTCAATTCCTTGCAGACAAAGTAAAACTTGTTTAAAATAACTGGTTCAAAAGACAAGAAATTTCCTTTGCTTTCTTGGGCAGCAGATAGGTATAGACACTTCCCTTTTCATTCATGTGAATCAGAGCAAGTGGTAATGTCAAGCTGGAAGGAGGGAATTCTGTTCCCTGGCATTTTAATATTTGTGAAGCCCAACACCCCTGTTACCAAAGCCCTAAGCATCTTGTAGCACCAGGAGCATGTGTGGTCTCTGAGCATCTTCAGGCATGGTAAACTTCCTGGAAAATGGCACTTACAGCACTCAGACAGCCAGTAGCAAGTTTGGGGATGCTTTCCCCCTGTAATTTAAACACATTTTATTTCAATGATGAAGAAATTTAAATAGAAATCTAGTTAAATTTAGAAATGCACACATACATATACATGAATAGTCAAAACCATGGACTTTCTACTGTTGTTTTTTTCCTCATCTCTTGTCCTCCTGTTTTTTCTAATTGGAAATGAACCAGATTGTGCTCACATCTGTATATGAAGATCAATGCATTCAAGTAAGCTAAAACTCCAAAATGAGGCTGAATTTCTGTACTAAGACTCAAAGACAGTTCAGAAATTTGGCACATTACACATTGTTTTGCCCCAGCCCTGTTTAGCATCAAGTCCAAGGAAAGCCATAGTGACTTTGTCTAAGGTTATACTTCTGCTTAAAGCTAAACAGGGCCTGTGAAGCAAGCTCAGAAACTTTGTGGTTTGCTTTCTTTTATATGGTGAAATAACCATGTAATTATATCATAATTGCATGACAGTAACCTGAAGTTAGAGAAAAAAGTATTGCTGAATGACTGGATGCAATTATGCAACCTTATAGAGCTAGTAGGATGTGTTAAGATGGTGTGTCAATCTAGCAATTACTTCTCTCTGGTAACAGTAAAATTTCACTAAATTAAACTCCCAGCTTGGAGGACAGATAGATAATGTATTTATGTTGTAATGACACCTTAATAATTGCCACATCTGGATATGGAAGTTACTGTGCAATCTGTTCTGAAGCCTTAGCAGACAAGACAATTTAAGATTGTTCATGTAATACTGTTTTTCTGTAACTGAAACCTAGATTCTCTAAGTTTCTCACAGCTTCTAACATCTACTGCATGCTTGGAAAGAAGGAGCAACTGATTCCTTCTGCACAAGAACATAATCTTGCTGTGCATAATGAATCAGAAAAAGGCCATGTCCTATAGTTGTTATTACATTTTACTGCTTCCTTTGTGTTTTAGTCAAAGACAGCTGAGGGAATGTATACAACTGACAAAATTCCCAAAGTCCATGAGTCTTCATAAAGGCATTCAAAACAATGTTTCTCTACCCAGTATGACAGGGCAAAGTGATTTTCTAATTTTAAGAAATTATTGTAAGAAATTAGGAGTAGAAACCACACGATGATGATGTGATACCCACCTCTTTAATGAGCAGCTTCTCCTCCTTGGTCCTCTGCCTCCTGGGCTCTGTTCCCTCACCCCTCCTCACTACATTTCTACCACAGTCAGTGCTACATCTTACACCTGTGTGTGAAGCCAGTTTTTCTGAATCACAGTAGCAGCAGAGGTGGTACCAGAAGACTGATCTACTGGAGCTACCCCTCCACAGACCAGCCTGATGGACGCTGCTTTCACCCAGCTTGTCCTGCAGATGTACTTGGATGCCCCACACCACAAACCCTTCGGTGCAACAGGAGCATTTTGGCACTTTCCATAGAATTTAGCTTCATTGTATTTGCCATGCAGACAAGAAACACAGCCAGAATGCTCTTGCATTTTTTTCTGTGACTTCTGTTCCTTAATTTGGCATAAAACCACATTTAGTCTCCTCACTTTTACATACCCAGCCTGAAATGATAAAGCCTACCTCTGTGAGGTATAGGAAGATAAGGTTACAAGAGGAATATAACTTCTCAGTTTGGGCACTCTTTCTGCCAAAATGGGAATATTGCTGACTTCCAACCAGAGAGGAAAGACTTCCAACCATTGTCAAAAGGCCTGTGCGTGTAGGAATTGTATCTAGTCAAAACCTCACCTGTATTAGAAAACTGCTATTGGAATTATTACCACAAACAGTGGAAACAGTCCCAAAAATCACTGTATTTGCCAGCAAGAAAATTTCCACAGAAGACTTGCATACAGAACACTTAAAAGCTAAATTCCAATTCTAGATGATTGTGAAATTTGTGAAATTCTTTACATAGTGAAAAGTAATCTTTTTCCTCTATAAACTATTTCTTGCCCCAGAACTTGTAGGTAGCATGAAAGGTCTGTGAATTGCAAAGTAAGACCAGGCTATATCAAGGAAAGAGAAGACATCCTATAGTAAAAGCATGAAATGTTAAAACACTTAGGAGAGCTCCAATCTGGAGACCAGGAGGAAAGACACATCAGTTTTAGACAGAAGAGAAAGATTTGAAAGGTGAATTTAAAATATGGTGAAAAGGTAAGAAATTGTGTGGTGGAAAGGATCTAAAAGATTTCAGGCATGAATTTTCCTGGCACAAAAGTTTTCAAATTGCCCAATTTCCTTCTCCTGTGGACCTGCCTTTCTGGCTCAGGGTAACTCCTGTGCTCTTCATTTGGTTTCCTGAGTTAGTGCTTTCTGCACAGGAAAAAAAAAAAAAAAAAAAAAATTAATTTAATTAATTTTAAAAAAATTAAATCTCCAAGTTTTACTCCCAACTGTGGTAATTTTTTTTTTCATTTTATGCCATTAATTTTACTATTATTTCTCTATCCATGAAACTTCACATAATTAATTCCCAGCCTCCCAATTATATTTCACTGACATTTTTCACATCAAGATGTCTCTCAGAAATCTTTTTCTTCAACTATATGAGGTTTATTTTTGTAAATAACTGACCTCACACTAATTTTCTAATATTTTTCTTTAATACATGACAACATATACTATCCAAAATTTAGGCCTGCATTGCTTTAAGTAGTTATAAAACTATATTTAATAACTGACTTTTCAATAAATAAAGGAAAATTTCTAAGATAACATTTTACCAAAGAAAGAAGGAACCTATTTCAGATCTTATAACAACTCCAACACCAACATATCTCACACATTTTGAAATGTTTCTTCTGCAAACACCATTAACAAGGGTGAAGAGAGATTATACATCTCTAAGCATTCTAAAGGCGAAAAAGAATTTTTAGAAGTTGAAACATAGCAGCTACACACAACTTTTATGATAAATGCATACCTTTCCTTCATGTATAATCATATAAAATAACTTGCAATTGTGTTAATGTGCTGGCGTTCCTTTCTTTTAGCAGGACAAATTAGTATGCATTTATTTAACCTGTCATTACATCATACTGAACATCAGTCACTGTGCAATTACAAAGGTAATGGTTACCATGTAATACTGACAAAGCCACTGTTTGGCTCTTGTAATTGGTAGTCACTAAAATGCATTTTCCATATGATGAATGAAGTAGCCAGCAAAGCAGTCAATGCTGCATGAGATTTGCCAGAACAAAGATTAGTTTTAGAGTCCTGCATGAGCTTGAGCATACAATAGTGTGTCTGTTTCTTGTTTTTTCAGTTCTGTTACAAAACTCTATAGAGTGAGTTCAGCAGGGGAGAGCAGTGAAGGAAAAAAAGAGCATATCTGGGGGAAGAGAGGGGAGGAAAGAGGAAGAAAGAAACTCAAAAGATGAAATTTGCCATGTGTAAAGGTCAGTCCAAGACCCACGTCAGTCTTAAATCACATTATTTTAATTTAAACCCCTTCTCTTTCTGCAGCAGCCTCTGCAGTTCCTTGACAGAGGCAGGGATGCTAGGACTGAAGTGAGCCATTAGTAAACTGCAGCTGATGCTATGTGCAGTCAGGATCTCTTCCCACAGATACACTTATCTCTCTTCCAGACAGATGAAGACATGCTACCTTTAACTGACAGTTAAACTTGGCTGTCTTCCTCCTGTCTCTTCTTATGAATTTGCTCCTGCAAACAAATCCTCTTGGAATCAGTAAGTTTAAGCATTTGTGAGGGCCATATTCGTACCTTTCACACATACAGGGTGACTCATTGAGGAAATAATTGTGATGCTGCAGGGAGGGATTTGGTCCTTTATCTTGAATCACATTAACTTAGTGAAAATTATTGATGATGCATGTTTTGAAGAGTAATTTATGTCAAATTTCAGAAGTCTTTAGGATTCTGATTTATTATTCAAAGTATGCATTGCAAGCCTAGTTGGATGCTATTTTTACCTAAAATCCATGGGAGTGAGGCACTTTGTGAAAAATCTCCTGCTGCTCTGTGCCCCATTGAGCCCAGCACTTTTGTCACCGGGTGTGTCATTAAGAGGGAAACACTTGGAGACCTTCCATGGGGCTCCCCTCAGCTGCTCAACAGAGCAATTTCACCAAGGCATCAGGATGCTGAAGGTTTTAAAATAGGAGCATGCTGGAAGTGTGGAAGCCAGCATGATAATGAGAGTACTTCCTTCTCTTGTGCTGCAGTGCTGTAAAAGCCTTCACACACACCTCAAGGAGAAAAAGGCTGGGAAATGTATTGCAGAGTTGCCTGACAGCATCAGTCGCTTCTCACAGAGACGAGCTGTAAGCCATGGAGGCTACCTTCCTAATCCTCAAACTTTCCATGGCATAGAACGGAGGACCACTTCTAGCCCTAAAAGGATCAAAGGGGCAGAGATCAACTTTCCCCTTGCAGCAAGTTAAGCCTTCACTGGCTCTGTCAAACTGCAACCTGAGCTCTGTCCTTCAGGCCCCTGACCACCCATAGCATTACCCCAATTAGGACCAAACTAAGCAACTAGGAAAAGAGAAACACCTCTCATATGTCCCCCCTCACAGAGCTGGTGAAAGTGCCTGGCTCTACAAGTTCTTTTTAATTGGCCTCTGCTTTCATCCCTCACACTTTGCAGAAAAGCAAAGAATATGAACAGCTTTGGGGAAGGAGGGAGTTTGGAAGATTAAAACTAAGTGTTTGGATTTTGTCTAGAAATAGTCCATATGGAAAGGGCTTTTTGAATACATATTCAGAGGCATTTCAGTATTATGCATTAAGGGTCCATACTTGCATGCACACTGAAAACAGCATGTCTTTAAACAACACCAAACCTAAACTGTAAGCTATTGGCAGTACCTCTTCTGAGCTATTTGCCTGAATTATTTCTGCAGTAAATCTCTAGAAATGTCCACTTAAACAGTAACAGTCATAAATATCTCATGGAAGCCATAAAATACAACAGAATTTTGGAAGTCATAATTTTAATGGATAAAACTGTGCTATAAAAGAAGGGCCTCTGGGACTGAGGCTAAAGTAAAATTTATCTAAGCGAGCTGTGATGCTAATCCGTCTGCAAGTGATAAATTATCCTATGTCCCAGGTGTGACATAATATCCAAAGGGTGCACAGTGATTAAGGACACAAAGGTATAGATGTGGCAGGGGTCCAAGAAAGCCCCAAGCAATTAGTGGTAACTGGAAATTGTCAACAATTGCTCTGAATGTTTGATAGTTTCCCCTGTGCTCAAGTTTGCCAAGGCATACATTCCCCAGTGTCTGAGGCTGGGTTTTGAGGCACACTGGCAGGACCTGGCTGGGCACTCATGTAGCTCTGAGCAGGATGCCTGCAGTCTTTTCAACAAGGTACTAAGACAACCTTCCCAGGCTCCTGCTGAAGTCAGAGGGTCAAGCCAACACTTAGGGGAAACAAATCAAAACATAACAGAAAAAGAGGATGCTTATTTTAAAATACAATAACTAGAAATATTTCTGTTTGGTCAGAAACAGAAAAAAAACCCACCCTTAAGAAAAAAATAATTCCTTTCTGTTCTAAAGAAAACAAAAGTATTTCTTGGAAATGCTGAATTGCATTGTGGTATCATTATAAACTGCTGTGATTCTGAGAGGTCTTTCGGAGAGGCCAGCAGAGTCCCCATAAATTTACAGCACTAAAATGTTTAGACAGAAGGCAATCAGGGCGTGTTGGACTGGATACCCAAATCAGTCCATATTGTTATACAAACTGATTATGTTTCAAACAGCAAAAATGGCGAGCTGTTAACGGCAGCAAGAGTGTTTACATAACTTGGTGTCACTGGAGAAATCGGAGACAAACTCCTCAGATTCCCTTATTTGAAGGGAAGATGAACAGGATCCAGATGAACAGCTCACCCAGTGAAACCCTGAGCCCATGCACTGCAGGAGCCACGCTGCTCCCAGAGCAGGCTGCTGCCTGGCCAGGCAGCCTGCATGAAAGCTTCCTCTGGCTGATGATGCACTCATTTCTGGGAGAGGTTGACTGGATTATCAACATTATCCAGTGGGAGAGGGTGAGCAGATGTATTTGGGGCTGCTTTTGGAGTCGAGAGCATGTCGTATGAAGAAGGATGTTACTCAGTGAATAAGAAGTCTTGGGTTTGAAATGAGTGCTCTGCTTCACACCCAGCCCACACTGCTGTACACAGCCAGGTCCCACCACAGCTCTGTGAAGCCTTCCCTGTGCACCACTGCCCACAGGAGCCCACTCAGTGACACAGACTGGGAGCAGCACCTCGGTGCTCATCCCGTCTTTTCCCTGGAGCCATTGCCTACTTCTCCCCACTAACTACAGCATGGGAGTGGGACAGCTGCAGCACTGCCTGTGTGCATTGGCCCTCGCAGAGCACATTGCAAAGGGGACTGCCTGCAACTGGTCCTTACCACTTACATTCCCAAATCCATCTCTAACTAAGATATATAAGAACCACCAGCTGTTTCTGGAACACACGAGAAGGGAAAGCTTGAAGAACAGCACACAGATGTAGCGTATGATATTATGAACACAGAAAGAGATAACATTGCTTCACTATATGGCACGATGGGGAGCTGGCTCCCAAACCAAACTATGTCACTTTTAACCCCTGTGACAAGGTGTTTTTCACCCTTGCTAAAGGATTCAGAAATCCCAGCAGACTTAGGATAATATAGTCATACTGAAAGTCTCATTTGGCCTTTGTGAGTTTCCCTCTAGCTTCCCATAAGCCAGTCACACCTCACAGTCTAGCCTCTCCTCTCCTAAATCCCTGGATCTCTTCAGACCCTGCCTTACCCATGTACAGGTGTGCTGACAGCCCAGCCAATGCTTGACTTACTGAAAATCTGGCAGCTCCTATTCCTCATATGCTTGTCTATTTGCTTTTTACCCGAAATAAGTTGGTCCTTATTTTCACAGCAGGATACTATATATCCAACTGGAAGTGTTTGGCGCTGTTTATCTGCCTGCTATATATTCCCAAACCAGGAAAATATTACCTAGTGCATTGTTCTGCTCTTACACAAATAAATTACCTAAAGACCTAAAACTATTAAATTACTTAAAGATAATTCTCACAAAATGAACTTATCTGGCTGCTTCCTGTCCTTCTGGGTCTTGGTATTCTTGTTGTTGCTGATTTCCAGTAACTTAATGTGGATTAGTTCACCCTTAGAAAAAATACCAGCATTTGAAAAGTTGCTGCCCCAGCCTGCTTCAAAGGGCTTGTGACCAGCAGTTTGAGGAAGGTTATTCTTGCTCTGCTCCTGCGAGACTCCACCTGGAGGGCTGCATCCAGCTCTGGAGATGCAAACATAACGTGGACCTGTAGGAGCACGTCCAGAGCAGGCCCATGAAGATGATCAGAGGGCTGGAGCACCTCTCCTATGTAAAATGGCTGAGAGTTGGAGTTGTTCAGGGAGACCAGGGCTCCAGGGAGACCTTGTAGCAGGCTCCCAGTACCTTTAGGGGCCTACAAGAGAGCTGGAGAGGGAGGGGATGCAGTGATAAGACAATGGAGAACAGCTTTAAACTGAAAGAAGGTAGGTTTACTTTGGATATTAGGAAGAAATTCATCACTATGAGGGTGGTGAGACACTGGAACTGGCTGCACACAGAAGGTTGTCCCATCTCTGGAAGTGTTCAAGACCAGGTTGGATGGGGGTCTGAGAAACCAAGTCTAGTACCCCTACAGCAGGGGTGTTGGAACCAGATGATCTTCAAGGTCCCTTCAAACCCAAACCATTCTATCATTTTATGATTCTTATTCTATAGCATATATTTTAAAAAGTTAAACATGATGTTTCATTTCATTTATTTCAATCCAGAAGCTGAAAGGCTATGTGTAGAGTGAATGCATTTTTGATAAATATAAAATTTATCTGCTTCATAATGCAACTATGAACTGATAGATTTGCTCCACTCAAAAAGATGAAGAGGAGATGCAGGCATTTCTAAAATCAAAATGTTTTGTTTCACTAGCAGTAAGAGAAGTTAATTTAATTTGTCATTTCAGAATACCAATTTAATTTTGAAATTGAGCTACAATGTTAATTAAAAGAGATAGGAGTTTAATTGCCTTAAAGCAGAGTGGGGCTCTTTTGTGTTCCCACAGAATAAATTCTTTGAGTGGTGACAGTAAACTTGTGCTGTGACTCAAGATCTGAGAAAATGGATTTGCCTTCCCTAGATCCAGTCTCTCCCAGTGACCTACACAGGGACTTTTCCTAGGTCTCTCCTGCAGTTTCTTCTTGTGTGGCTGGGCTGTGAGCTCCCTGGGGGCAGGCACTGTTGTCAGACACCTACTCATGCAGCTCCTGGCATGCTGGGGTTTCTGTTTACATATGTGCTGCTGCAGTGGTAGCACGTTAATAAATGTCTCCCTTCTCATATAAACGTGATTATAACTGGTGAGCATTGTAGAAAATCCCACACCTGTCCTCTCCCAAGACTTTGAGAAAGAGAAGGGAAATACAAACCAGCTGCAACTAAAAACCACTAAAGGTTTTATCAGAGCTCATCTCTGAGGTAGCAATACTAACCATGCTATTATAACCAACATTTGAACCTACAATGGTAAACAGAGCTGACATTTTTGCCCAGGAGAAGCTACCAACATGTCATGCACACATGAGCCACGTGGGTGTTCCTTCAGATTCTCACATGCTGATTACAAAAGGCAAGTGCCAAATCCAGGCTGATACCACCTCCCTGCTTCTGTCATGTAGATGCAGCAGGTGGCTGGCGTGGTTGGGTACGTAACGTTTGGATGTCTTCAGTCCTCCAAAATTAGCCATGAGGCTTCACTAAAAGACTTCCTGAACTGTAACATAAAAATAAAATGTCATGCATATACCATACAAAAAAGGAAACAAAAGAAAGGCTGTAGTTATAAATGTAATATGAGCTTACTGAGGTCCAGGCTGCCAGGAACACCAGTGCTGTAGGTTTTCATGTGCTTTGAAATAGAAACCAGTAGCATCTCAGGTATAACAGTTCTAAATATACAGTGATTTTTAATCTTACTGTGGTGCAAACCATTATTGTATTTTAGCACATTTTAGAGGCAGTGAAAGAAGGAATGTAATGATCCTGCTCTCTGCCACAATCTCCATTGGTACCATGATCCCTATGAACATCATATGACAGAAAGGGACATAAATGAGGCAGAAGAATCCAGTTTTCACTCTCTCTCTCTCTCTCTCTCTTTTTTTTTTTTTTTTTTTTTTTCTTTAATAACATATGACCTGTCTCTCCACCGAGAACATAAGGACTGGTCAGCAAATGAGGCACAAGTGTTCGAGGAGTTCTTTTCTCCTTGAGACCTCTCCAACTGCCTTTTGTATTTCAGCAAGCTGGAATTATGCAGTCAGAGGGCTGTGTTTTAGTGCAAACAGTACTCTTGATATCTGTGGTCCACTTGCTACTTCTCACAAAAGAGAGGAACAGAACAATCTGTCAGGCAGATCCAAAAATGTCCCTCGTCTGGTTCAAACTGATATATTCACCACTAAGAGTCAGACTTCAAATCTGGTCAAGAACTGTAGACTGTGAAAAATGTGGTGTGATGGTTTGGACGAATGACTCTCCTGAAAGCAGAACTCCCATTCAAATCCCACCTAGATGATAAGGTATCCAGACCATGGAACATGTTCTTTATTTGGCTACAATACAGCAGGCAAACTTATTAAAAAGCATGGGAAAAAAATAATTGGTTGTGAACTCTGCTGTACCTATTTACTGAAGCTCAGATTTGGAATCTTTGTCTGAGAAAGTCCAGTTAGTGTGTGATATAAGTATCCTACATGATGAAAAGCAGTGAAATGAGAAAACTTCAGAGGGTTAGCAGGGAACAGCTGTCACAGAAAGAGGAGAGATACTGTTCTTCCCTATTTTTCCTGTATTGGACATAAGCAGCCTTCCTCACAGGTGGCATGACATGAGGAGAGGTTTTTCTGAAAAAACTCATTGACTTTTAGGGTTCAGCTTTTTCCATAAACTCTTCCCATTTACTGCTTGTGAATCCTTTGTCCACTTCTATCACCATTCCCCACAGCTCATCACCACAATGCCACTAGGCTGATCTCCATCAAACCTCCTTCCCTTTCCTCAGCACAATTACAGACCTTTTTCCATGGGCCCCTTTCTCATCTCCTCCAAACAGAGATGCCAGTTCCTTTTTTTTTCTGTTCTTTCCACCCCTCAGACACACCCTTCAGTTTATTTGCTTCTCCTGCTCTGCTCTGAATTTGAACTCCTCCTTTCAGCTGATGTCTGTAATTCCAAGGTCCTCTCCAAACAGATTTCAGAGAATGAGCATTGCTTTATGCTGCTCTCTTCCTTGATATGTCCCTCGGAGACCTGCATCCCCCTCTCTGCCCATCTGTATCCCTTTCCCCTCCTGTCCTCAGGACAGCCATAGCGGGCTGTTCTCTCCTGTGTGGGAAATGCCCCTGCCCTTCTCCTCCATGCAGCACTGCCTTGGGCTACTCCTTCTCCACAGCTTCCTTCCCCTGCCCATCTTCCAGGTATATGCATCTCCCACTTTCTGGCTTCTGGTTCTCTTTCATCCTCTCCAGCCATCCTATTAAAGACACAAATAGGATTCTAGAGAGCCTTTTCCTTCTGTGATTTCCTATAGTCCTCTGGCCCTGGTTAAAGTTCTTCACTCACTAGGAGCAGCTGACCTACAACTTCTGCTGCACTTTATCAACCAGAACACAAGCTTGGGTGCCTTTGAATAGTGCTAGACCACTACACTGAAAATTTAAAAGAGAAATCACAGCTTAGCTCTCCAATTCAGTGCTGTGTGTGCTGGTGTGTGATAGCTGAAGACTGTTTGGTACCTTGCAAATGGCTTCTGTTTGGTTTTATGGTGTGGCAGTCAGTGGTGTCACGTAACCACACACAGGGAAGCAGTGCAGCATACAGTAAGTTTAGCATTCACACAGGTGAGTTGTGGGCCAGACTGCTACACATTTCATTAATTGTGCCTATCTGACAACTCTGAACGAGGTGTAGAGTAAAAAATATACTCTGACTCTTCCCAGATAAATTATTTCTGTAATTTGTTAAACTGCATGTACACATAAGTCTGGAGAAGCAAGAATATCTGAATTTAAAGACTTAAATAGGAGATTGCAAGGCAAGAAAAGGTGAAGTTGTCATGTGTAATGAAGATAAAGTACCTTTGCAATAAATTTAATTATGCAACAAAGCGCCAGTGTGGTGCGCAAGGAATTTACTCAGGGTTCCCAAGGTAGGCTCTCATTCATTTTATCTTGCATTCTTGAGCATTAGCAGCCAGACTTACAAGAGAAAAGATTAAAGTATGTATATTACCTCCCTTCATTATTTGTCTTTTTAAAGTGTACCAGGGACAATATATATATTATTTGGTTAAAGCAAACTCTTCAATTTAAGAATTTATTTAAAGTATTTACTTGGTTTCTGCATAACATATTCAAATTTAAAATTTCAGCTTCTTCAAATAAAAGCATCAGTGGCTTATGCCACTGTTTGCACACTTCCACAAACACATTGACCCATGTATTTTGTACTCTGGTTCAGTAATACAGATGTAGATCTACCAAATAATTTATCTGTGTGGCAAATATGATTGCAAACTTGGTGATAATTCTTCTGTTTCATGTGTATTCAGTCAGCTGCTATGAACAGGGTACTTGTGGAAGGGACATGCAGCACGTACAGAAATGAGATCATAACTGAAATGGATGTGACTTTCCAGATTGGTGTGATTTTTAACCACAAGATAACAATAGGCGTGTATACATTTTTGGGTACAATGACTAACATTTTATGCTGCTATATCACAGAATCATAGAATTACAGAATAGTTTGGGTTGGCAAGGGCTTTTAAAGGTCATCTAGTCCAACAGCCCTGAAACAAGTAGGCTGCTATAAGGTCTCCCTGGAACCTTGTCCTCTCCAGGCCGACCTCCCAAGAAATCCAGCCCATTTTTCTTTAGGAGCACTTATAAATATTCCGGTGAAAAGGCAGCAGTAGCCTCAGTATCTGCCTTGACCCAGTCCCTTGAGTTGCAGCCCCTTCTGTTGCCTGTTATGTTGGGCACTCCAGAAGGCAATCTGGTGGTCTATGGGCATCCCACATTTTGTTCTGCGTTTGGCCTGCAAACTGGTGGTGTTCTGCTGTACAATCTTGTGGCTTGCTATATACAGATTTGGGCTTGGCTTGTACTCTCTGTGGTCTAAAGTCATGTAGGAAGGATTAGAACTAGAGTCTCAAGTCAGGAGTTGGTTAAGAGCCCTATGGAAGGTTTCTCATGGAAGGGGGTAAACTGTCCCACACAATCATCTCTAAAGAAGGGATTACCTGTTTTCATTTACCACTGAGACTAATCCAAGATCTCTGAGATGTTTTTGTGGCTGATGTACAGCTGGTATTGTGAGAAATACTGTAAATTGTGGTCGAATTCTCTTCTTAGCGATGCCCTTGTAAGGCTCAAATGACTGCTTTTTGCTGAAGGAGTAATCAGGTTTTACACTGTGATAACTGAGTGCAGAATTTACCCCAGTGGTTGAATGTCTTTTTCCCAATGAGGACACTAAATATAGTCAAAGCAAAGCAGCAAATTACTATTTCTCAGAGGTGCACTTATTTATATTGGTTAAAACTGTCCTTCATATTAAGTAATAATTTTGGTCCTTATCCTACCCTGGCCTAAGGCAGTTAAGCAGGTAAAACATGAGGATTTTCAAGCTGATACCCCTGAGATTGTAATGCTCATAGTGAAGACTTTTGAGGAGCTTCTACCTATGCTCCAGAGCAACAGAAACCTGGATGAGCACTGAGGGTCAAAGGGATTTCATGCCTGTGGGAGACAGCCAGATCTGTAAGTATGGCAGGATCAGAGGAAGACCCTGGAGGCAGCAGGCAGGGAAGTGGCATGGATCAGCTCTGCTTCATGTCTGGGACTGGGAGAGATTTGATCAGATTCATGATATGTTCAGCCAGGCATTACCAGCTCCCCTTAGAAAGTCTGTATATGCTCAGTAGCCTCTTTCTAAGATCCCGTCTGCTGGGCACCTGGGAAAGTGCTTGCTGCAAAAATGTGGTGAAACCAATGCCTTTTTTGGTTTTGTGTCGGACATAGTATTTGACTATAGAGTAAGGAAAACCCTATGACACATGGGATATTTGGCAGCTCTTACACTGGCGTGTAAGAGCAACAGAAAACTATACTAAACAGGACATTCAGACTCCATGGGCCCATGTTTTGACGCACAGCTGGGGCCAGGTTCTCCCAAGCCCAAATAAAAAAAACAGTTATTCCTCTATGCTTTTATTTTGTTGCACAGAGCAACAAAAGTTTCCTGCACAGCATGACTCACAGAATGAAGATCATTCAGCTTTCAGTGTCCAGCCTCTGAAACTCACTGACAAAGACCTGTGAACCATAAATCTCTGTATAGTTTGGGAGATGTGGGTCTTTGCAGAGTCCTAGATTGGATGGCTGCGCATCAACAGCTGAAAAAGAGTTTGCAGTCAATAATAGCATGGTTCTGTGTTCCTCCATCACTAAAAATTGCTAGTGGGAGATGTAACACAGGAATTATATCTTCCATAGTGGAATATAACTCAGGTATTTTGCAAGCTAGAGATTGGAGTGGGTAGGTTAAACAACTTTCAAGAGTATGTAAAAAATGTCTAAAGGCTTACTTATACTTTATATCAGGAAAAAAAAAATATGTATAAAAGGCATCCATTCCCCTGTTTTAAGCTCTTCCTGTTCCAGATGTCACATACCTCTCTCTCTTCAGCAGACAACACAGATTTTAGATGAATTTAATAGTCTTTTTGCATTCCTGCCTGTTTCCCAAAGGTGGACTTGACCCTTGTGAAGATGAGGTACACAGCACTATACTGCTTGCTGTGCAGGCTTGCTTCCTGTGTAAGCAACATATTTACTTGAGACATGCATGCTTTAAGTTTCATCACAGGACTGCTAAGGTCAGAGATAAAACTTGCACACCATGCTGTTTGCAAAACATCTCAGGGTGACTAGAAATGTGCTGGAACAACCATATTATGCCCTATGGAGCCACAAAGATTTGCTTCTAGGGAGTTAGCTCTGCTTGGAAAAAGAGCTTGCACTGACCATTGTGTAGTAAATTACACATTCTTTCCAGCGTCAACCTCATACTTTGGTTTTCCCTTGACAGCTCTGACAATTTCACAGGCCGTGACCTGTTTGTGTATCTCATGGAGAGGACTAGTTTTATTACAGATGTTAAAATGGCATCATACTGACTAGGAAGTTTAGACACGTGCTCTGAAATCAGCCTTTACAACTTATCTGTGTACCTGCTTTTTTCATTGTGTACCTCCTCACAACATGAAGCCAGGGACACTCGTGGGACAGCACCGCACAATGCTCAGCCACCAGCCCCAGAAAGTCCCTGTTGGGTGTGGTGGCTCTGCTGAAATCCTACCATTTTGCTAAAGTGTCCTTTCAAAAACCTTCACAACCTGACCCAAAGTCTGCTGGGAATCTCTTGAAGGTTTGGCATCAGAACCCCTCAATCTGATTGTGATTAAATGTATATAGGTGAATGTGCAGTGTGGGACCTTTGAGAAAAGTCAAGGTACTATAAAAGAACATTCCTATCTGTTAGGTAGTAGTCAGGATCAGTGGACTGACTGAATTCCAAGAAGTTGCAGGAAAACATGATTATATTCACAGGCGTGTTTCATGGCTCTGTGTTTCCATACTAGGTTTAAGGAGGAAAAAATGCAGTGCATGAATCCAAACACTTATAATTCAGAGAAATCTCTTTTCAAAATTCCCTGTCAGAAAATTGGCAAGATTCTGCCTGTATAGACTCTTAGTATATAACAAAGTGCAATAACATGAAATGTTGCCTTAGGAGCAGAGAGATGGTTTCCATGAAATCTCTCTGCAGAAATATAGGTATTTGCATAGAAATGCATTGAATTGGTCTCTTTGGAGCTTTTGTCTTCTTGTTTTTGTACTGCTTGACGTGAACACATACTCCCAGTTGCTCAGGGAACGTTACCATATTGCTTTTACATTAGTTTGCATCATGAAAGAACGTAAAATAGTTTTGATGAATTCAGAACATATTTTGTGCAGAAAATTTTTCTCCTTCCCCTTCCTGGTGAGAGAGTGTGTTGAGTTTTGGGGGTGTTCAGACAGCTTTAATGGAGCTGATATTAAGGCAGAATTAGAGTTTATATATAGCAACTTGGAGCAACTAGGGGAAGCAGCACATGTGCACTGGAGGGACAAGGATAAAGGTACCCAGAAACATCATAAATTAATACAGTGCAATGACATATGACAAAAAGGCACTGTACTAAGGAGTGAAATTGCTATTGTGATGAATGTTTATTTTTAGAGCTACAAAAGGTATGTTTTAGAGGCTATTAGTCAAAAAAAAAAAAAAAAAAAAAAAGGAAGGGGGGATTTCGTTCAACATCTAGCCACATGCTTTTTCCTGCAATGCAGGGAAACAAGGAAAGCATTGGATTTCACAGATAGCACCACAGACAGCTATAAAGGCCTAATCCAGTGTCACATTTCTGCTTAGTGCTGGCTAACTACCAGCCCAATTTGCTGTCTTCTCTCCCCCTGTGTTTCTTCATTGTTTCAAGCCATGCAGAGACTTATCCTAATAATGGGTCAACCCTTAGCCAAATGTGTTCAATTGAAGGCCACCATGGGAGAATGGCAGGATATTGTCTTTCCAACAGCAAGTGAATTTCAGGCAGCTTAAGGCAGTATCCATTTCACTATAATGCTGGTTTATGTTACAGCCCTTTTCAAAGTTCTAATTACCCTGTACTGCTGACATTTATAGACATCCCCGACTTTAAATGAAAACACAACACTGAGGTCAGGAGGAGGTTCTGGGACAGCTAAGATCCCAGGTGAGGCCAAAGGAAGAAATTACTTCAAACCTTCCAAATGCCAAACATGTTGTGGTGGGGGGAGGAGAAAAGAGAGAAGAAAACCCAGAGGTGAAGGACACCCTATTCACAGCCTGAAAGGTATGGATGGATGCCTAATAGTGACTCTCTTATCCACACATTCAACGCCTCTAGCACAGCTAATCCTCTCTCTCCTCTGTTTCTCTCCCTTAGGTATAAACATTTTAAAGTATTTATTCATCTGAATGTTTGTGACTCTATTTTGGCCCAGCTCTTCATCTGTGTTACATTGGGTGAGCTCCAGTGAAGTCAGTGACCTTATGCCAGCTGGGAAAATGGTCTCATTGGAGAGGGAAAATGCTCTGCCTATTACAGAGACAAAACTCACAGAGCTTCCTTCCTCTGTCCAGGCGTCCTCGTCTGAGGGAAACTGATTTAGCAGCAGTGGTGGTAGGAAATATTGCTACACAGGCTGGCCCTTTCTTTGCAATGCACTGCACAACCTGTCAGCCAAAATTTGGGGTAAAATCTGAGTTAAAGGGATGAGGTGAAGAAACGAGGCGCATCTCTCTTTCATGCAAGGGTCTATCTGTTCAAGTGGTAGACTTTGCTTGCTTTATATTACTCTTGTGGTGTAAATGGCTTCCTTTTTCCAGTGTAAAAATGTCTTGCAAGAACAAAAGAGAAGGGATTCTACTGTGGTTTTGTGGACTATTATTTGTTCCCTTTGTTCTACAACTGTTCTTACACATTTCTAAAGGGAGTGAAGCCTGGCTTGTGCTTCCAGATTTTTTGACATCTCTGGGGCCAAGGCAGGCAGGTCAGGGTGGCAGAAATCAGGGACAGTACTCAGGAACAGGATTTCCTCATTCAGCCTCCTCAAAAGATGCCTACACCTTCAAGGCATCAACCCATCCTACACAAGGGAAACTTGCATCAGTGAGAAATGGCGAGGAAGAAACTCTGCAGAGGTGCAGCCTTGGCAGCCAGTGAGAACATATTAAAAACATGTTTAAAACTTTCAAGTTTGTTAATTGAAATGCAGTCAAGTTTATACATAATTCTTTTTTTCTGTGATAACAGGTTGATATTACTCATGGATATTTATAACGTTTTTATATGACAATAAAACTGTCTTCTAAACGTAGTCAGCTGTGTGCTGATTTTCAGGTCCTGTGGTTTATCCTGTCCATAGATACTCTTCTACATCTTTTCTGGTGTCTGGCAAACTATCTAGTGGATGTGTGCTAGCCATAAAGCAAGATCTTCAATTGCTGTATGGTGAGTTATGGTTAGAGTATTAAGACCAGTTATTTAGGTTGCTAATGATGATAATGATCCAAATCAATCTCCAGCGCCTTTTAGTAGGAGATGAGTGATGAAACACTTCTGAAAATGCTGTGATAAATGTCTTAATGTGTTTGATTCAGTTGCTCATACACAGATACTCAGTGTCACTCCAGAGACGTGATGGTGTGTGAGAGGGGATATCTGCTACAGAGGACTGGCAGATAAGAATAGGATCTTCAGGAGAATCAGACATTTCTGGACCATAGCATGAATACCTCTATTATAAGGGCAGTGGAAAGGGAGGGATGCTCCCATATGTTTGGGAGAACTGAGCCCTGGATGTCTGACAATACCTATATATCTGACCTCCCCAAATCATAGAAAGTTTAAATTCAAAATTATCAAACCAAGGGCAGTTTCTGACAATGAAATAAGGCCTAAGGCCTGCAGTATGCAGGAAGAAGTTCAATTGCTTTTATTCTTTGTTGAAAAGAAGCATTGCTGCCACATAGCCAGCCGGTAAAATTCAGAGGAGATCTAATCACTTCAGTGGGAACATTTTAATGTGCCACATTTAAGCAAAGGGCATGGCAAAATTCATCTTCCTGGAATGGTTATAACTACACAGAATCAAAGAATTGAATATCACTAACTTGTGACGAGAATAGACAATGAGGAGAAACTCAAATTCTTCTCACTTGGTGTTTGTCTCTATTTTTAAAAAATGCAGTTAGAGCTTTAAATAACAGCCTGTTAACAGTGAAGTTTCAGACCTCAGTGAATTTTAGGTCCTTGTAAAGTAAACCTGGACCTAAAGCAGGTATTTCTCCCTAAGTTTGTGTCTGTTTCTATCTCCAGACACTGACATAAGACACTGAAGTTCCTGTTTACAGTGAGGACAGTAGAGTCCCATGGTACTGGTGTGCTACTTTGTATGCTGGAATAGAGTGTGGAAGTGATTTCTGAGCAGAATGCACAGGACAGTCCTCCTTCTCCTTTGCTCCTGCAACTGCTCCTCACTTACAAACTGAGCTGAGACTTAATATCTTGCTTTTCTTTTAGCATCCCACCCTTGTGTCAGGGTTAGTCAAGTAACACTTGTGCTGTGTTAAGCTCTTGGTGGCCTTTCTGCTGACACCTTGGGAGGCCTGGGCTGCAGCAGTCTTGTCCAGCTTCCCTTTCTGCTTAATCCATCCTTGTCCTACACAGCATGGGAAACTACAGAGCCTGAGAGAGGAAAAGCAGAGAGAAATCTCTTTCAAGTGTATTCATGCAGCATTCCATCTTTGACTCTTTCCAGAGCTATGACAAGCTGAATATCTATTATCAATAGATCCAGTGACTACAAACAAACTAATCCAATTTTTATTTTATTTTTGTGAGACACTATGTTTCAATCAAAAATTGTCCAACTCAAATTTATTGCCAGAGTATAAATAACATTTTCTATCTCCTCATTCTCTTCTTAATTTCTAACTAGTGCCAATACCGTCTTAGGAGAAAATATGTTATCCTACTAATGTGATGTGCCAGTTCCCTTAAGCCCTTGGTAGATTTTATTTGAGGCTTTATTCCATTCTGATTCTAGTTACTCACAAAAAATAGGTCTCTTCAAAAATATGTTTAACTTAAAAATATATACAAACAGGAATCCTATTTCAAACACAGCTCCTTGTTCTTATACTACCATTTCTGAGCTGAAACTCTGATCTGTGTTTCCACTGTTTTCAGATTTCATCTTGTTAAAGGGAATATTTGGTATGTAGCACAACGTTCAGCCAACACTTCATTACATTCTGGGATCCAATTACTCATGCAGGGTTTTGGTTTTGCTTATTGTAACTTGGTGTAAGTTTCCTTTTCCTGATGAGGTTTTATTTTAATTCCCTTCAGTCTGCAATGTCCTGCAAGGATTTAGTGTTATTTTTTAAATTCTGGTGGAAATACTGAATAATTATTTCCTTTTTAACAAATCTGGAAAAGAACCAAATCCGGATGAAATGCATCTCCAAGATTTTTGAGTGAAAGCAACATTAAAGGATATCTAATTAGACCTACAGTAATAACATCACCATCCTTGTTACGGGACATATATGTATATAAAAGCTTGTGATCTGCTGAGTTAGGAAGTTAGCAAGCTGGAGGGTCTACCACAATTTCTGAGTGCCCAATCAGCTACACCACATATTACACACACCATGGAAATTATAACCTACTCTATAGCTTTTGTGTAATCAATTTGGAATGACCAGATTTGGTCTCAAAACAAGACTTCCAGGATGCAAAAACCACAGATCTGAACAAAACCACAATTCCCTATATGCAAACTATCACATTTTTATACAGTACAGTGAATCTAAAGAATTTAAAACAAGATGCAGAAAATCTGAAATGCCAGCAAACTAGTTGTGCTGTTCACCTATGACCATAGAAAACGACTCTGAATGTCCTATATAGCCTCTAACTTTTTTAAGAACTTTTAATGGGTACATAGGAGTTGCCATCTGTGAATCCAGGCATATAGCCTCACCAAATCCAAATATAACATCTCTTCTGCTTGTAGTTTCTCAGCTCCTGAATTCCAGCACAATCTTTAAATGATAAACTTCTTTGCTCTTTGAAACATTGATTTGTGCCTGTGAATTTGAAGTAACATGTGTTCTTAAGAATTTCAATAATTTTCTTAGCACTGATGTAAATTGTTGGGGTTTGGTTAAGGAGTTTGTTTTTAGTTTCCCCTTCTCTACTGCTTCCATTTGCCGTTTTATGCAAGTTTTGATGTTTTTATTAATCTTGGCAAAGGCCAAAAAATGGGATATCTTTAATAAGAAAGTCTAGACATTTTGGAATAATCCAAGGCATGGTGGGCCAGTTCTATTCAAATAGAAGTACAAGGCAGCATCTTATTTTGTAAAGGCCCCATTTATTTTGTCACTGTTCTGTTGCCTTACCCAGTTTATCATGAATATGGTCAAGTTAATGAAGTAAAAAAGAACACCAGAGGATAAACTTATACCAGCCATTGCAAAGTCTGCTTCCAAAACATATTCTGAACTGCATTTCCATTTAATACACGTCATTCCAGTGAGGGATGTGGCAATAAGCTCTGGTGGGCCTGTTTTAACAAATTGACAGAGCAGTGAATGGATAAATATTCTAGATAGTTGAATAAAAGTATTTCTGCCCATATCCTTGGTTTTTCAGGCATAAGTAGGAATTTTGTCATTTTCCCCTCTAGCACACATTAAGCATAGACATGATGATGCCTGCCTGTGGTGATTCTATACTGTAAGGACAGGGACAGTGCTTGCTTTGGAAGAGGTGTATTTCTCTACAGCAACTGGCCCCTACATTTTTGAGGCCAAATTTTCAATATTGAAAATTCAACCAATTTACATCACGCTAACAGTAACCCTGATTTTCAGGCTAGTAGGTGGAGTCATAAATATTCCAAGTTTCTTGAGGTTGTAAAACTCTAGTCATGTGACACAGCATGTATCAATCCCTGAGCTGCCCATTTTTGCTTCCCTTTACAGCCATTTAGGAAGAAAAGAAAAATGTTTACCATTACTTTTTTTTTTATGACACTTTTACCCAAATTGCCCAAATCCCTTCTGCAAGGAGGGACAAGAGAATATAGAAACTACTGGAAGTTTTCTTCATTTTATTGTTCAAATCTTACCCACAGAGGCTGCTGGGGTGGGGTCCTGGAGGGGAAATGCTTTTAAGACAGAGGTAGCTGAAGCTCTGATCTGAATGGAGAGGGTGCACAGCTGTGTGGCCACAGCTGCTTGACGTAATACAGGGGCACATATTGCCCAGATTGATGGCTCAGGCAAGAAGAATGTCTCCTCTCACTTCTGTGATAAATCCATGCTTGCAGGTTATGGCTGCTTTAGATCAGAGAAATAAAAGATAGGGAGCTACAAGTGTCTGGTTAGAGAAATAGCTGAGTAACCTAAATCAGCTTGCAATGCAGATATGTCTGTTTTGACACACAGTATGTGTAGTCCTTCCCTAAGCTCCAGGAAAATTTTCTGCTTTCTGTTGAGTCCAGTGAAATAGATCTGGGTTCTCTGCAACCCTCCTGTTATCCCTGAAGTATTCAAACACCTTCCCTCTTATCTGCATCATGCTGTGAATCAAAATGATGGAGTGAATGATCTGAAACTTTAAGCCATTAGTCTAAAGTTTTTTAAAATTTTTTTGTGGATAGAGTCAACAAAGAAACAGTTTTACTGCTTTGTAGGAAAACAAGATGAGGGGAATGACACAAGATTTCCTTTAGTGTGTGATCAATACTGGGCCAAATAATGGTCAAGCCCAAATCATGCCTTTCTCTATCCTGCAGATTTTTTATAGAAATCAACACATTTCCTGAGCACTACCAGGAGTTTCTGATGGTTCACTGTTCTCAGACAAAAACAATTGCCCAAGGTTGGGAGCACAGTGGTCCTGTCCTTGGGGCAGAGCTGTCAAGAATTAAGAGAATTTGCAGAACACTTCTTTGTTTTACTGAAAGTGCCTCAGATTCATTGCATTTTCAAGAAAACAAATGCACACATTACACAGAGAGGTTCTGCCATCAGGAAAATATTGACCGGATGCATTCATGGTAGAGAACAAAAGCATAAATATAAACAAAACCCTGACAAAGAAAGATATTTAAACATTTTGAAGAATGTGTTCAGAGTAAGACATCTACATAACCACTTGGTCACAAGTGATTCAAAATACAAAATACAAAATTAATCTCTAATTTTTCTAGAGGTAAACTTGAACAACATGGTTCTGGTTTTCTGATGTGTCCTGTTGTATCAATCACACAGCTCAATACAGTACAAAACCTCTGTCAGATGAGAACAGAAATTCCACTCACAGAAATTATTAAATTCAGAATACAGTTTTGGCTTAATGTATGTACAAACTCCTCTATACATGTACATCTAAATGTGTTTTCATTACTTCCTAAGCTCTTGCAAGGCATAAGAAATCAACAGAGTCAAATAGACCACCACAGCACGTTCCCCTATCAAACAGAATGCATTTATCAAAGAGAAGCATATTTAAAACTGCACTGTAGCTTCACACAGCTTAAGGAGATGTGTTATTTAGTGGTGAATTGCCTGATTGGATGTTGGGGACCTAAGAAGGTCCTAAAGTTCCTTTTGTACCAGAACTCTGGGTGGTGTTTCCCAGAGTAGCTGCTATACCAATGACCAGCTTTTTTGCTCCCATCATTTCTGCTCCCAGCACTGTCATTTCCCCTCTTTGCCCAGACAATTCCTTCTACCATGCATGAAGATCCCTCTAGTAAAATAATTTTGATTTTTTTGTATCATGGGTGGCATCTATTCTTTGGCGGGGGAGGGGGGGTTGGCTGAATTGTAGCAGCGCAAGCTCAATTACACCTTATGTGAGCTACCCTTCTATGGAAATACATGTGGAGAGATGTGAAGGCAATACATGCCACTTTGCCTATGCCTGGAAACAGTTGTGCTTTCACTCATCCCCCCTAACTTTAGACATCTGCCAATGGCAGTGAACTTTTCTCTTTCCACTGACAGAAAAAGAAATTTAGAAAGTCTCTGCCCGTAACTTAAGCAGCACTGCCGATGATCTGAAATAAGTGGGATGATTCCAACTTTTTAACTTCCTGCCATGGTCTATCTCCCCTTAAATGTCTAGAAGCAGCTTCAGTAATGAGACATTGTAATAATTGGTCTCAGCCCTTGCTGAGACCGAGATTACACACTGCTATGTACCCATTTATTCGTGGTGGTTAATGCTGAGAATGAACCTAGCAGGTAACCTTGCATGGCACTTCATGATCATATACCTTGGACACGTATCCTAGCTTTCACCCTGACACAGTAGCTAATTATAAAAACAAATTGTAAGCCTATCTGTTTGTCCTTGCCTGTTGCCAAGTAATGTTTAGTTTGATGTGGGACAATAGTATCAAAATGCCTGAACCAAGGTTGATATATAATAAGAGAATGATGTTAAGAGAAAACAATTGCAATAAGAGACTTTCCCCATAAGGAAAAGAATCAGAAAGCTATAAACAGTTCTACCTTTTTACATGCTTTTTTTACTTTAGCATTAGCTTGTATGCCAGAGGATAAATTTCATTTCATGTATTAAAGTTAGGAGTATAATTTCAGCTTCTTCAATATTTGTTACAGATGAAGAAATACGTAACTCTCTTTATTGACTTACAAAACCTCAATAATTTCTTGAGGGATACATGCCCAACCCTGAAAGATCAGGTAAACTTTTTTGTTTATAAAAATCACAAAGAAATTAATAAGATATAAACTATCCAAGTGAAGTTTGGATCCACGATTCCAAAGCTGTCTGCTTACTTTGTGACTTTGATCCAGCCAATGTCTACAGCTATGCATAATTTTACATATTCTGACCTTCATGTTGTCAGCGAAAAAGATGCAGCTAATGCATAACTGATTGCAGATTCACATCTAAATCATTATCACAACACAACAGAGATCATTTTCACCTTCGTACATCTTATCAAGTTGTGATAACCTGACTAAAATTAACACACTTGCTAAGGCATTGGGAAGCAAACATAAATGAAGCCTTGCTCAGAATATATATATGTATATTTTTTTTTCTCTAAGATTTCTGAGTAAAGCTGAATCCACCAACTCCAAAATTTCTGAAACTCTTTCAAAGTTTAGCCAACTTATTTTTACATGTGTTATGTTCAGGTTTTATTCTATATCCACAAGTTTTTAAACTGAGCCTCTTAGCATCTGGGAGACTTGAGCTGGCTTTTCTATTAATGCTGCTCCCCTACTGACAAGATACTAATGTGCAATCTTTTGCTTCTTAAACTCTACTTGGTTGCCAAAACCCAGCTAATTCCAAAATATGGGAATTAGCTGTCCATAGGTAAAATTCCTAAATTTCATTTCAGTTGAGAATATCATATTCTTTTTGAAGTTCTAAGAATTGTGAATCCTTTTTATTTCCCTTGCTCAGTAGACAAAGAAAATCTCTGTGGCTGAGACTCAAGTCACAAGTACCATGGCTTCACAACATGCAAACAAACAAAGAAAAAGCAGGAAAGCAGTTATTTTCTTCATTCTCTTAAATTCATAATTTTTCCAGGTCTTTATGTCTTGGCCTTTTCATGCAGCTTTCTGGAGGAATTTTTGTTCCTCATGATCCTTCAGCACTTTCTCTGGATGTCTCTACCTGTAAAGAGAGGAAGGCTTGGTTTTTGATTTATCAGCTAAGTCCCTGATAAAATTAAAATATTTTCCTGTTGTGGTGGAGAAAGAGTAGTTGCAATGGCTTGACCTGTCCTGACAGCTGTCTGTATTATTAACTTGCCTGAAACTTTTGTTTTGGTATGTCAGCCATTAATCTCTATCCATGTTGAATTCTGTATAGAAGACCTCTGAAAAATAGTTTTCGATTAGAACTGTTCTAGTTTTATAGCAAAATATTTACCTTTCATCTAGAAACTTCTGAAACAAAATAGTTTATATATATTAATATTTTGCTAACATTATGTGTTATTGGACTTTGTTTGATCACATCTTTAATTTAAATGAAAATCTGGCTCCTCACTGTGACCAGAAGAAAAAATACATTCACCTCCACCATGTTGTGTCCAAAGACACAATAGCAGGTTCAGGAGACAGTACAGTCTATTTCTGGATAGCAGATGCCCTGTAGTGTAATCATTATTCATTGGCTGCAAGGATTTTCAGGCAGACTGCCAAACAGCCCATGTGCCTCTGCTTATTGCCACATTTCTTAAAGGTAGATTTTTGATTGGGAAAAGGAGAGATCATGTGCAATTTGCTATGCAGTTCTTGACAAGTAGTATTTCGCATTAATTGCTACACCATTTTTTCACAGGCAGGAAGGTTTGGAGAATATGATCTGCCTCTCCAACAAGTACATGTTAAACTATAAACCTCCATAGAACACAACGGTTCCTAAGAAGAGAGGAAAACTGGGAAATTATTGACACTAGGCTGTAGTTCAGACCCTTAGATAAGTGTAGGCAAAATGCACATATCCACCTCAGACAGCAAGTGGTATGTTCATGAAGGCATTCCTTCTCCAAGGCAAAGTACTCTTACCAGGCACTTTTCATCTCTACCTAGACTTTTGTGTTTTCTTCTATATTTTGTGCAATATACCCCTCCCATATGACAGTGGATAAAATACAGATTTACAGATGAGTTTAATTCCAGGATTTGATGAGGAAGATGAACATATGGTTTGCATCTTCTAGACCTTATCTAAGATTTTACAGATTTCCAGATCACCAGATCCTTAGATCTTGATCTGTAGATACAGGATGTAGCCCTATAAGAATAAAACTACAGGATTCTGTCTTAAAAAAACTAAAATACAATAAAGAGATTAATGCATTTTTTCACTGTAATCTTGAAAAGTGCAATTTTCACATTCGAATGTCTAGAACAAATAAATCAATTTCTGGTTTTTAGCTCACTTCAGGTTTGTAAGACTTGATTTCAGCACCTCCAAATGAAAATGTCATCTGGGTATATAGATTTCTTAATAGGTATCTAGTTGGGCTTCCTCTTATTTCATGTGTGTGTCAGCAGAGTAGATGTACATCTGAGCTGGTCACCTAACTCTTCTTTCAGGCAGTTAGATGAAGAGGCTCCTGGAAGGCGCCTTATCAAGTCTTCTTGAAGTAGAATTTTAAAGTAGATTTGTTAAGCACACCCAAAAAAAGTGTCTTTTTGTTTGTTTGTTTGTTTGTTTGTTTTTTTATTTAACGTGTTGGCAGTAAAAAGAAGCTAGGGATTTATTCTTCATGTAGACATCCATCTTGTGGGTACCACACACACCTTGCATGCTAACCCACAGAGCTAATGAAAAACAATCAGGTTTAAAAACGGGAAGCAAGAGGAACATGATATGAGGACAGAGTAGAACTGGTAATACATTAGTGCAGCCTGATTCTGCTGTTACACAAGCCCTCCTTCATGTTCTTCAGCATCACAAATAGCAAGCAAGAAAGAAAAACTCATTTTTCTGATGTGCTGCAGTTGCCGAGCTTTGCCTTTCTCAGCTGACTGGAAGTATGATTGAGCTTGCTTTCAGGCTGCTGGGATGAGCCAACCTCTGAATGTGGGAGGAATGACACCAGAGGGTACCAGCATCCCACCTGTGCTGTAATGCAGCCATGGGGCCCTCTAGGAGCTGCTGTCACCTCTTGTGCTTGTACCCACCTCTGAGGACTCAGTTTTCACCATCCGTCTTCCATCAGTCTTATGTTTCACCACCTTGGGAAGATTCTGTGATATATCACCAGGGGTTGAGAAGACTACACCAAAACACATGACTAGAAATAATGAAGTAGAAATTAGAAAAAACAGAATAAGTATATGGAAAAAAAGTTTCCTAAAGCTTCTTACCAGTAAACTCTCAACAGGCATAAAAGGAAAGAAGCTCATTATTTACAGGCCTTTTCTTCAGTGTCTTCTAGCCTGACCTTCAGAGGCACTACACAGCAGACAGTCACAGTGCACTCACAGACCGACAGACCTGCTCATGATCAAAAGGTGCAAGGGCCCATGACTCTTCTGAAAATATCTCTGCAGGTGATCTGCTACTTTAATAACTTTATATATCTGGCACTTTGCTCCACCTTTTTTAACCTTTCTAGAGCACTTGCTCAACTGTCTTCACAAGATCTCCTGTGTTGCTCCACAAAGTTGCTAAGATATTAATAAAAATATCCTGACTTTCATGTCCACTTAACTTATCTACCCCTTTTAGGAAATCTGACTGACTGTAGATAGTTTAAATTACACAGACCAAATCTGCTAAGCTTTCAAACGATATTTTATGGGTAGATATCCTCCTCCCAGCTGGAGAACATCTTGGATTTCCTTTTCCATTTGCATCCTGATTGTTAAGGTTGGGATATGCTTTAACAGAGATTAAATAATCTGAAAAATTAGTTGCATAAAGCCTAAAAAAATGGAAAAAGTCCATTGTGGGGTATGATGCTGAACTGGCACAGGACAGATTGAAGTCATAGTGGTCAAACCTGGGCTACTGGAGGCTCCTGTGTGCTGCCAGTTGAACTGAGTTGACCTCTCTCAGTCAGGGAAGGAAGGAAAAGGAAGGAAGGAAGGAAGGAAGGAAGGAAGGAAGGAAGGAAGGAAGGAAGGTTAAGCAGCTTTTCCATCTCTGATTTCTATGACTTCATATTTGTGCGTTGAAATACAGACTCCACCAGAACAGATGATGAAACTCCCACCAAATTCTAGGAGCCAGGCTTTTATGTGTAGTGTCTAAGGAGAACTTTTTACTAATTTTGAAAGTCCTAACTGCTATTTGAGGAATTTCCAGCTGCCATAAAAGTTATTGTTGTCTTCCTAGTACTGCAAGCACATTTCCATTTCAAAAGAGATCTGTACAAATACAAGTATTTCCGTAAGTCTTCTCTTCTGCTTCTTATTGTCTTTAGATATTTCCACTGACCAGCCTGAGACTTAAAAACTCATTATCTTACAGATGGGTAAGTAGACCTTAATGAAATCAAAGACTGGGTCTTCATGTCTATTTGGTCTGGATGCTGGCTGTCAGGGTTTTTGTGTTGATATTTCCTGCTACTCACATCTGACAGCCTGAAGTGGAGCTCCCTGGTCTGCTCCACTGGTCTGCAGCTACAAAGGGAATAAGTGAGATCTGTGGGGAATTGGGAGAAGCTGGTTCATTCCACACAGATGTGTCCATTGCAACTCCTATGTAATGTGGAAAGAAGGATAATACTTTAAATGTTCCTTCTCCATGATAAACTCCCTTCTCAGCACCACTGTGGCACAGCTCTCCTTCTGGGTCTCATTTCTTTCCCTACTTGAAAAAAAAAAAAAAAAAAAAAAAGATGACACTACTTCTCTTATGTTCCTGCAATTCTTTTTTTTTTTTTTTTTGTTTATTTGTTTGTTTGTGGTTTTTTTGGGGGGGCAGAGCTAATGGAATGCATCATTTAGCTAGCAGCAGTTTAAGTTTTTTGTTTAGTAATTAAATATTCATGAACAGGGTGAGAAGAAACTACCATAAGCATTCCTATGCAGTTTAGAGCTCTTTCTCTATGATGGAAAGGAGACTGAGAACCCTCTCAGAGCAGGAGAATATTCAATGATGCTCACACTTCTTGAATGCCATCACATACCATACATTCTCTGGAGAGGGTGAGGACTGGTACCACTTCCAGTTGTCATGAGGGGTAATGGCTAAAGACACTGCTTTGCACAGACCTGGTGCACTAGGCATTTTCTCACCTTTGGATGAAGAAGGCCAAGCAATGTCCAGTCTGTGGATCCCAGAATCTCTTAGATCATGAGTTACTTGGGCTTTCTGGACTTCTGATTTTCTTAAGCTACATACTTTTCTCCTAGTGTTTCCATTTTCACAACTGCAGCAGGCACTGGAATATTTCCAGTCCATCCTCTGATGATGGAATGTTCAAATGCCCACTTCTAGAAGGACACAGATATTGCATTGACCATCATCAGTTCCAAAGGAAGGAAAGGCCTATGTTTCCTCATCAATTTCTACTTTCACCCATGCTACCTGGGTAGTCTTGGGCAGATAGTCAAACTTGGATCCCAAGAAGTACCAAGTGCCTAAAGCAGATAAAAAGGTTGGGTGTGCTGAGTCATCCTAGTTTTCAATTAAAGAGAACAAAAAATAAATGTGCAACAAGGGTGACAGGTTGTCACGCCACAGCACAGCACAGCATGATTGTGTTTGCTGCTGGCTTCATCCAGAAAATATCATTTGGCTGGACTTCTTTCCACATCATCTGTATGGCAATGTCACTTGCTGTCCTTTCATCACTATCTGATGTGGTTGATATCTGCACAGTTTCATTCCTACAAAACACTGGTTGCTTTTGCCATTGATTTTTGTGCAAGACACTTTTCCATGTTCTTTCATTTTTAATTCATTCCCTTCTTTGCTTGCCTTGAATGTTCCCATGTGGTTATAATTGCTTTTAGTGAATCTATGCTCCTTAAGAGAAGCATTAAAGTCAGCATGCTGGCACAGCCCACAGCAGACAGATTGTAAAGTTGTGTTCAAGTCTGTTGAGGTTCCTTTCTCTTTTGACAGAACTGGACAACAAGATCTGAAAAGAGCAAAGCTAACTTCAGAAAATCCTAGTTCTGTCCTGCAAATATCAATTTAGTATGCCATTTTTATCATCTTATATTGAAATAGTGAGGGAAAAAAAACAGGTTTGATCAAAATCATGCACACAGCAATATGAACAACAGATTATATGAATATCATTAATAATCTTTCTATCAAAGTGTTGGGAGTTGTTTCCCTTTAGTTTTCCTCTTTGTATAAATTATCATTATTGTCTGGGTTTTTTCAGACATTGAGGCCTCCTAAAAAAAGGTTAAACAATGATTGACTCTACCAACCATAAAACAAAGCATAAATCTTTCAATTTGAGGCATAAAAATGGTTGTGCAGAAAAGAATCTTCTATAGTAACCAACCTTCACCTATATGTCCCAAGATAAACAACTGTAAGACTATGGGGTTTTGATGCCTCTAAATTTATTCCTGGATCCCTCTTCCTTAAGTATTTGAGATATATGAACTGATTAAAATGATACATACTCACCAACTTTTCCTGTGTTATAAAATAATTAAACAAAAATGTATTTGATTATCACCATAGAAATTATCAATAAGTCATTCATTGTCTTCAATGGATTTATACCATTTTGGGTGTGCTGCAAGTCTGGCCAAAGAAGAATAAGTTCCTTTCTCTGGGGAAATTCCTTGGCATCAGTTCTTCCCATATTCTAAAAATAAGAAATTAGTTGTGTGTGTTTAAAAGAGCAAAGACAAAAATTCATGGTAGCAAATAGCTCTTCCTCACAAATGCTTACAGACTGAATATCCTGAGAGAGAATTTTTGAGATACTAACAGTAAAATTGCATGTGACAGAAGAAATATTTTGTACCAGGAAAATCAGCAAGAAAAGTCTGGAAGTAACAGAAAGCAGAACTGCCAGGGAAGATTTTTGCCGTGTAACAGACTGGTTTCTAGCATGAAAGAAGAGCTAAAGTATTATAGTTCATGCAAATAAGCCAAGAAATTAGAAACTAGCCAATTAAATTGCATTAACACAAAATATCAATAAGTCCCATGTATATAACTGGATGCAGAAAAAAGTACTGACACTTAAATGAAAAACTAAGATTTTTTTTTCCACTGCTCTGAATATCTCAGTACCTTAGAAAATTGCCTAGAAAACCTTTGAAACAAGAAAGTGAACCCTGCCTGTGCTGAATGGACTCATATTTGTTGGAGAGAAATAGGGTCACACTACTGAACAGAATTACATTTCCTATGGTGGGTTTAGTAGCCAAACAGCAGAGAACACACTGGAAATGTATAGTGTATTTGTCAGCTAGACTGTGGTTTTCTGAACACTTCCAAACTATAGACTTGGAAAAAAAACTTCCAGAAAGTAAAAATCTCGCTATACTTCCCAAAAAAACCCAGACAAAACATGGAGAGATATTTATGAAAAGTTTCGATTTCCCTCTTCCATGTATTAGTGTTTGGACTCCATACATATGAGAAGGCTCAAAGAATGTACATCTTACAAGCTAATGTGCCACCTTTGCTGCAATGAATTATGATATGGAAAAGTTTTACCAATCCCTGTGCAGGAAAGTTTGCTGTGGTGGAATCAAGATTGTCTGGGAGAGGACTTGGCTTCTTTCACTGTGAGATTGTCCCTTCCTTGAGATCCCCTTTTTCACTACAAACTTGTCATATTCTGCAGGAAAGGAACCAGGAATCGTAATGAATAAAAACTTATGTTCTTATCACGTGATTGTGTTTCAATCTCAGCACATGTATGAGGGCCTCTTGATCTGGTCTAGCAAAAAAGTGGAGGAAAGGAAAGAGCTAAAAATGGAACAATTTAATTAAATGAAATTAAATGAAGTTAAAGAGAAAGGGTAAATTGGAACATTAACTAGAATTCCCAGTATCTTCTTTATAAATAAATATATGGAAGAAAGACCCTGAGATTAGTTCAGCTGGTTATAATGTGGTGCTAATAATGACAATGTTTGTGGGTTCAATCCCCACACTTAAGAGCTGATGTTCTTTGTGGATGCCTTTCAGTTCAGAATATTCTGTGATTCTGTGAAAGCAATCACAAGTCTGTAGAAATTTTGGGGTTTTCTTTCCTTGTTAAGTAATTTTATTTACTTTTTTTTTTAAATTGGGCTAACATCAGAATACCTTGATTTATGGTATGGACTCAGAAGCAGATTTCCCTGGCTTACCTGAGAGAGCCATGAGCTTCAGAGCAGGATGACAAGGTGCAGTGAGGTAATGAGTGCAGGGAAAGAAAGCAAAGAATGCATGTCTTTGCCATCAAAATTTTTGCTCATGTAATCGTCCTGAGAAAATATGGTATTCTAACCACACATTTTCTGAAAAAGCTGCATTTTGTATTGTTGTTTGCAATTCCATTCTATTGAGGATTTCCAGAGCTACAAGTAAATCCACACATGACCTTCTATAAAACTTGGAATCACCTATTCTAAATTAGTCCATTCTTGTTCTAATGAATAAAGCTGGGGGAAAAAAAGAGTACTTATCCTTTATAATGAACGTAGAATTCATGCTACTGGATTTAATTTAAAACTGTGGCAAATGTATTTTTTAATTTCCTACAAATTGCAATACCATCAAATGTCATGATGCTTATTCTGTCAGCATGTCAAAATGTCACATGAGAAGTGCAAAAATTTTTGATACATTTACTAAAACTTGTACATCACAATCCTCAGTGACATCTTTAATTTATGCAAGCCTAACAAATCAGTTGTGCTACAACAAATAGATATTTCATCAGCTTCAGTGAGACTTCCTGAGCTACTTCCCTAATTAAAGGAAAGATAGGTACTAATTTCTGTTCTCAGATATATTTATACAAATCTGGAATTATTCCAGTTTAAGCCAATCAAATTAGTTTAGCTTCCTAAAGTGTTGCACTGTGATGGAATTGATATCCTCGCTCAATTTCCACTCCAGAGGAGTATATTAATACACAATCTGCAAGCCTCTTTTAAAGAAATGAATTTATACAAATCTATACACAAGTGGAAAAGGTTTTTGAGGTTTGCATGTAATAGACTTTCTCTCAGAATTGTGAAGTTTTCCTGCATTGTATCATGGTCATGCTTTGCATACCAAAAGATATTAGTAATGACTGTTAAAGTATCCTGCCATTAAAAAAAAAATTACAAAACTGACATGACATTTGACAGGATTACTGTTTGCAAGAAGAGAATTACAAAATGCAAGCAGCTGAAAGGATGATCACTTTCTGTATTTCTTCATATTAGTTTTATTGGATATTAATCTTTCTATGCTGTTTCCAACACAGGGAATTATTTGGGAGACTCTGTCAAATGTGTTTTCTGTCTGCTCTTAATTGGCTTCCATTGATGCCCATGGGTTTAGGCATTCATTTTAATACCAAATTTTGCTCAACATTAGACATGTTTGCAAATTGCTTCTGCAAGTTACTAGTGATTGGGAAAAAATGTGTTCCTCAGGCTGAGTCCTCCTTTGGTTAAGTATTGCCTCAAAATAGTCCCACAGTGGGACAAATGTGTTTGTTGCTTAGATATGGTCTGCCAGATTTTCATGTGGAATATTTCAAGCTGAGAAGGGAGGATGACCTGTACCGTGCAAGTTCTTCATGGGCGTTTAACACCCACAGTTTGAAACCCTATCTCTGTTTATTTTCTCAAATGAAAACTGAGAGCATGTTTCTGGGTCCTAGGTTTGGACCAGACCTCCCTGCCAGTGAGGCCTGGCAGGAATGACTGAATAAGCAACCGTTTTGGGTCATGCTAAAGTAATCCTGCTTTGCTGGCTGGAAAGAGCAGCCAGAACTTGCAGTTGCTCCTGGGCTGGCTGACAACTGAAGCCTGGTGTTGCTAGCCCTTCCCCTGACCTTCAGCTTGACTTCTGGCTACTGACTTTGTTTTGGTCCCTGAACCCAGATCCTCATACTAAACACTGATTTGGACTGTGTGTGTGTCCTATTGCTTAAACAAAGGTCATGTGATAGGTTTTCAAGTGTGGAGAGTAAATCTTAAGAGTCTCATGTCTTCTCAGAGTGTCTCAGGATGGGCCACCCCTAGTGAATTTAGTGCAGGTGTTCCCTGGTATCTGGGTTAGCTGAGTGTGGATTTGAACAGCTACTGCAGAAAGCCATCCTCTCACTACTGCAACCAGATGTGCACACCTCACATGAGGTGCTAGGATTCAGAAGGATATATCCTGTGACTCACAGTGTGGTATAAAGTGGCACTACCCTGAATTGTTTTCATCATGTGTTGGGAAAGACCCTGTTCCTTTCCAGATGCCTATGCTGAAGTGCTCTCAGCCCACCAACTTAGCAACATTTCCTTCCTATTTGTTACGTTCCATATTTCTGTCTAGAATTTGTTTCTAACAGATGGTAAGACACAGACTCTACAGACCTGTTCTAACTGCTGACATTAATCCAGCTTTCATTTCTGAGCCTCAGAGCATATTTTGAGATGTGAGGTGTACAGTAGGGCAACTGGCATTTGAAGAAGGCAGCTTGGCTTTGTTAAGGAGATCACAGAGATTACAAGTGTATACAGCAGGTTTTAATAACTACAGCATTTCCTCATGCTGAATGTCAATATTGGAACAGAGTGCCAGGACTGCATTGCCATGCTTTCTGGGGTAGGCTTTAAGAAGATGCATGATGGGCATGCTCCAGCCCAGACAAGGGTTCACAGATCAGAAAAAAACTATCAAGCCAGAAATGGATGCTTGTTTTTAAACATCTCCCTATAAGAGACCTTCAGATGGCTAAAGCTTTGCGGTTTATAACAGTTTAATCCTGCCAATTGCAAAGGATTGTAGTGACAGGTAAGTCATTGCTGTCATATTGGTACACGTGGTTTGTTCCATGTGGTTTGTTCCTTACTAGTCTGTAATGCTGACAGTACTTTGAGTCTGAATTGGCACTGGAAGAGCTGAACTTAGAGTAGGCCTTTGATAGCAGCATATCTACCTGTCTGTGGGCCTCTTTTAAGCTTTGGTGACAGAGTACAATGAAGACTGAGGAAATATGTGTGTTACCAAAAAATTGCTAGGAGTTCATTCTCCAACACAGTGTCTAGAAATTTCTGCTACAAAAAAATAGTCCAGCACCGTTGTGCCAGCAGCCATTGAAATTTGGGCTAATAGGAGCAGGATGCTAAGTGAAGTTGCAGGAACACTGTTCATTACAAGCTGCAGTGAGATCTGTGCACTTTGCAAGCGCTCAGGGCTTCAAGTGATCTTGGGTCGGCCAGTAGACTGAAGTTACACACTGAGCTCTCAACCCAAATTTCCTCTAAAATCTCAAGTGATTTAAAAAAACCCAAAAACATATGGATCAATATACCTATAGTAGTGCATCCTGCAATTTTACTTGCAAGCATTGCAGGATTTCTATCAGTAATGTCTGCATTGTGATCCACTGGATACTGTAAACTTTTTTATGTATTTGATGATGTGGTTTCTCTACTTAGAGGCTGCCTTGAATCCCACTTGCTAGGGACCAAAAATGAAACAAAGAAAATGGAGGTCCTACACTCAACTAAAGCTTTATATAGAAAATCTCAGTTTAGCTCAGGTAATATTTTACACCTGAATAAGTGATTTGTCAGTACTAGGAAAGATCTGGAGCTGTTAATGGCCCCATAGTAATAAAGACAGTGGTCTCTAAATTGCTGTGTTTTGTTTTTCTCCATTGGCATCTCCAGTCTGGTCTTCCTTCTTATCCATACAGGGGTCAAAGGATCCCAGTTTGGGATTGTCTTGACTGAATCCTGCTTAATTCCCTCTGTTCCGATGCTGCTAATTGCCATTCCAGCTCTACTTGTCTTTCTGTCTCTAGCTGAGTTTCAGAGCTTCCAGTTTTCAGAATGGAAATTAACTTTCTTCTTATGGAAATGGTGAGTAATTGGTCCAGCTCATCATAGCATAGACAGGTTCTTAGTGAACTACCAGATCAAAGTACTGATTGGGCTTATGGACAACAGGTATATTAGGTACAACAGATTTGCAGGCACACTCCGGGGCAATTCCAAGAGCAAGACAGGGCAGACAGATTATTAAGAACAGTTCTGAGGAAGTCTTGGATGAAGTTCAAATCACTGAAATGACTAATGCATTTCAGATTCGGCCAGGAAGCAGCAGTAAGCCTTCATTTCCAACAGAAGGACACCAACCATTAAACAGTGAGGTCTCTTTGACACATCATTTTTACCAACTTCACTGTTGCAGGAATTTAATCACTGGTTACTTTTACTATCAAGGCAAATGGTTCTGTGAGGTTTGGGCACAGATAAGATGATTCGTTTCTTATGTCCAAAATGTGTTTGCTACAGGCTGGGTTTGCTGCTAAGTAGACAAACCACATCTGAAGCACTAATGGTCTCATAAACTGACTTCTGCTTTCTGATCATTTCTTTTAAACACAGCTTCTCTTCAGCATCAAAAAATATCAGCACTTTTCAGAGAAACTAGATCTCTCAGCTTTGACACATGATTTAGCACCCCGATCATTACACAACACATGGTTTCAAAGTGTCTTTTGCAGTTTTAAACGTGTGATGTTACTTGAACTACACTGTCTTTTTCACAGACTACCCTGAGAATTTCATTGTATATATTTTCAATCAGGTTTCCTGACACTTGAGTATAGTTTTCTCAAATAGTAGGAACCACTGAAACACTACATGAAACAGCATTATGCAGTGTGGACTAAGCAGGTGCAACTTTCCTGGTTTGTACACAGAGGTGTTGTGAAGGCACAAGTATTTTGAACTGGATCTGTCTTACCCCAATTTTGACATTTGGAGATAATCTGAAAACAAGCATAACACAAATGCCATGACTGCTAGGGATCAAGAAGTTCCTCTCCGCCCTTTTAATTTCCTTCTTTGGTATCCTGAGACATTTATCTTCTCAAACTCTTCACAGAGACAGATCAAGCAGTTCTGAGGTAGCACTTGCTTCTGTCAGTATGGAGTTTTCCATGGGCAAAGGAGCGTGTGAGGGACTTTAGTTAGCCATGGGGAACCTTCTTTGATCCAGCCCACCACAGGCCCACATAACAGCACTAGGGAGGGCTGTGGCAGTGAAAGGCTGAGCCCACAGGACAACATGAGAGCTCCACTTTCAGCAGCAGACTGGATTCCTAGCAGATTCAAATGATCCTGGAGGTATGGCATGAGTAATACTCATGGCTGACAGCCACTGGAAAAGCCAAATCAGCACAGCCTATGCTTATTGCTGAATCAACTCCTTTCTTAAAGCTTCAGAAACACAAGGCTGTGCTGCCTGACAGCAATGAGAAAGAGTAAATGTGGATCAGAGACTTCAGCCTGTGAGAGGATGAAAAAACTGCAGCTCTCTGGTCTCCCCTGTGTATCACAGAAAGAGGAGGCAAGATATAAGGGTTGGTGGGAACAGAGACCTTTGGTTGATGGACAAGTGCTGACAAGGATTTCTCCTTGACAGCATGTTCCTGTAATGGCTATCTTGATTGTTCATCCCTCCAGTGAAAATATTTGTGGATCCACGGCACTGTACAACTTCAAGCAAACTTGAACCCCTGCTTCTGCCAGGGTGGCACTGCCTCGTGGCACACACCTACCCCTTGGCAATGGCCTGGCTTGAGCAACCTGAAAGCCAGCTGCATACTTCACGGCTGTGACCTGGGGTTTTCCAGCAAAAGCTGTGCTTCATTAAGCCACTTGTTCATATCAGCTTTGCTCACTTTGGTCGACAAAGGAAAGGATGAGGCTTCAGGAAAAAAGTCCCTGTTCCTGGGAGTGCATTGTTCCCACCAATTTCAGTAACATAGCCTGCACTAAATAAAAGGCAGAATTTATTCCTACCAATCCTAATTTGGTCAGGTACTATTTCCAAGGCTATTCCAAAATAAATAGTTCAGGGGTACCTGCCAAAATATCAACCTCTTTCACCTTGTTATTGCTCCCTGGTGTGCCCTTGTTTCAGGAGGAGTAGGTTAATAAGAGTCCACTGCTCGACCTTAACCAGCTGAGGTGGGGATATGGTGCCCTGGGGGCTAGCTCCAGTCATCCCAGCTTTCCTGCAGACATTAACGCTAATTGGTCATGAAAATGAAAGATGTAACTATTCTGAAATGTAGCATAGTGAGATGAGCAAACCACCATGGGCTGCTTCAAATCCACTGCTGCAGACGTGCAGAATAAAAGCAAATCTCACCTTGTGGGTGAAAGGATGTAATGGTATCACTGTTAGTGGTATTTTACTAGACCAAGAGCTCTGTCTTGCAAAGGCTTGGCCAGAAGACATATGCTTGATTTTTTTGGAGACTAAAAAGATCTGGTTTAAAATCATACAAGAATCAAAAGCTGTACAATGTATAAAATACAGAATTCTGAAATACAGAACAAGGCATTGTTAATTTGAAATCATGTATAATACAAAGGTCTAATCTCAGCTGATTTTACCCTTTTTCAAGCAAGACATAGAACATGGATCTATGACTGTGAAACTTTGAGAAAAATTGGGATTTGAGTCATTACAGTAAATTCTACTTATCAAAATGTGCTCTGGTACTTTTGAAACATGATTTCCTAATCCTTGGAAATGCATTTTTTACTCTAAAACTTGTATTCTGCTCATGCTGTTTTATCCTCTTCTGCACTTTGTCAATAAGGCACTTATCAGTACCACCAGTATGAATCCAGGTTGACCAGGCAGTTTGTTTCTCAGTGGGAGGGCTGTGTCATTGCAGGCAGATGATATAAGATGATTCATAATATAAGATGTTATAGCGTTCATAAGATAGCAATCAAATAAATGAAATCATCATCTGGTTAAAGCAGAAAGCAAAACACATGTGAAATAAATTTTAAGCCAGCAGAAATAAGATCTGGTGCTGTCATCACCCCAGCGCTCTATCACCTGTAAAGAAACTGCATCTTGCACTGGGTCTTTTTGCCACCCACCTCATAAAATCATGTGCTTGCTGACCAGTGCTCTCATAAAGCAGAATTTAAACATGCTACAGCAGAATGTGCAGAGGAAACAACCAACGGCATTGGAAGTTTTTGGACTGGATTTCAGGGGCAGCAAAAAGCCTTCATTCATGAGGGAAGTGTTCTTTGATATAAATAGCTTTATATCTTTAGAGCTGTCTTCCCACCTACATAACTATTTCTGTACTGTTTGAGGACTGTTACTGTTCCATGAGGAATCCAAAATCTGGCTAGTGGGTTTTAATTGTGGGAGAGCTACAATGTAATACAGTAGCAGCTATTTTTATTATGCTTTTGTGTCATTTTTCTTTTCCCAAGGGGTGTCACAGGATGACTGCGAGGTTGGAATTTTCCCAGATAATGTAAAAGCCCTGACAAAGTGAGGCAAAGGATCAGCATAGTGAGAAGCACTGAGACACTGACCACAATGTCTGACTGGAATTGGAGCCAGTTCCTGCTCTTTTGCTCCCTTCCAAGTTCCTCCTGTGCCTGGCTATGGGTCCACAATGACAACACTGGATCTCAGTCCTCCCAGCTCATCTAGATATGAACATTTTATCCAGATAAAATGTGTGCAACCCTTCTTCCTATGCATGAACACATTATTTGGAGTTTGTTAATGTTATCCTTTCAAAGTAGCAACCACAGGATAGACAATGCCAGAGCCACATAAACCTAACTGATGAGGAGATAAGCCAACAGAATCAACTCAACTAATTGATACTAACAAAATGAGCTTATTCACTAATAAGGTTACTCGCTATTTTACATTATGTTTTTCTGGTACATCTTGATCTGGTAGGAAGAGCCTTAAAGGTGGAGTTGATGTATTGGTGAACGCCAGCCTCAAGCAAATTACTGCAGTGTTCAAGTCATTAATAAACCCTCTGGACCCCAATATGCCAGGAGTGCAGAACAGAGACCTTAATTTTGTCCCTTCAGGAAATCAGAATTAGCTTGTCAAGTTTTATTAGCCTGGATGACATTGAAAAGTGGCTGAGTGGTCTTGGAAGCAGTGACTTACACATCACAAAGCCTGACTTCATAAGTACTGCTAGATTAAAAGTAGTGATACATGGGTCTGCTCTGGGAGTTCTGAACCCATGGCTGGCTAATTGAAAGTCTAGATAAATTATGTACAGATAAAGGCTGGTGAGGTCAGAAACACCCACTTCATTTATCTGCAATCTCTACCTTCCTATTAATCAATTTCTTGATAATTCCTCTCCCTTCTCCAGTACCGTGTATTTCTAGTGCAGGATTGTGGACCACAGTCCAATGTCAGCATAATGGAGAAAGAGAGGGAAAAGCCAGCCAAGCTTCCTGTCCAGACATGTCTTTCTTTAAAAAAAAAGTAGAGGACTGTTTTTGTATGTGCCGTGTTCAATTTGTCTACATTACTCTGGAAGGAGAGATCAAGCCTACAGGCCAGATCTACCTGCAAGCCTCTAGCATCCCCATTCCATAAGATAGAGCAGTGTGGAAAGAAAAAAGCTTACTAAGATTTGGGTGTTGAAACAAATCCCTCTGCATCCCACAGTAAGGATTGTTTAAGTCCTGCACTGATTTTGCATTGGCAGTAGTGAGGGCAGCTTCCTCTGCAGTTCTGCCCTGGAAATGGCAGCTATCATCCAGCCAGACCTTATGTCCTTACGTTATCTGAGAGCACACTCTCAGTGCCTCATGGCACCAGGCAGCACCATGAGTGACAACACCAGAAACAAGACAGGCAGCAGAGTGCAGCACTGCACTGGGCCGCTTCTCCCAGACTCGTTTGCTTGGGTCCTGTGCCATACCAATGTGGTGACACCCTTTCTGTTCCTGGAGAAATCTCATCCAATGCCAGCCCAGACATCTGGCACCGAATCACAGATCTGTATGAACTGTGTTACTTATGAATGGTAATTATCAGTCCATATTTCTAATTCCCTTTATTACTTAAGTATTGGCTGAAAACCAGGAAGGGTGAACCATCGATGCTGGTAGAAGGGCTGAAGTTGGGCTCATACCTCTGAACCTGGAGTTTGGTGTACACAGTGAAGTTTCTTGTCTCTTAATTTCTCTCATATTTCTTCTTCACTTCTTCTTTTTTCTTCCAGCATGTGCAGATCTTCTCATATAGGCAGAAAGCCACCTGCAAGAGACACCAATGTCATTTGCTTGTGAAGTCTGGGAGGCTGGCTATTTGATCTGCTTCTAGACATAGCCACCAATATGATCACTAAAAACTGGTGGCAGACTGATGTATCTTAGCATCTCATATTTCTTATCAGGGTTTTCACAGCACACATTCATTTTTACCAAGGCAGAGTTGTTTCTCCACAACCACTGAAAATGTGTCTGTGCCCAGTGATGTTCAGTGCCATTATACCACTTAACACGCCTCTTAGCGGGGTTTGGCAGCAGTAAAGGCCTCAAAGCTGGAAGGAATATACTTAGAACATCGCTTGTGTGAGAGCCTCACTGGTTTACTGCCCCTCTGGGGAAATCAGCGACCACACAAGCCCAGATGAAGGAGCAGTCTTTAGGAGGACTCTGTCACCAAAGCTTTCTTTCCCCTGATGACAGTAACATGACTCATGTGCCCTTGAACCTGAGAAAAACCAACCTTGTGAAAACCTCTGAGAAATTCGGAAGTGGTGACAGTGTTTTGCTGCATTGGATGCCGGCGTAGCAAACTCATCTCTGTAAAATGTTCCCACTTTGCAACATTTCAGCTACATGCTACTAGAAAGCATCAGCCATGCGTCACCAAGGACAGGCTTCCCATTCCTCTGCTGCAAAGGCAAAAGTAGGTAACTTGCATGTGATTTATAGGCAAAACCCATCTAGTTAGAGTGCAACACATACCCTCTGCCAGCAGCAGTAAATCCAAGCCCTCTGGGCTCTCAAAGGAATGTTTTATGCAGTAGCCTGAAAAACATGTACAATCCTGTGGTTTAGGGTTGGTAGAAAATTTCTCATCACCATCCTGTATGCCTACCTGCCTGTGCTGAGAGACTGCGACAACAGCAACAACTGCAAAGATTCCCTGGAATCAGACTTTATGTCAGACACTTTTGCATATAGTCAGAAGGTTAAAAAGCTTATCTCTGTATATTAACTCAGCTTTACCAGAGTAGGGGAGAAAAAAGAGAGGTGGTAATATCTAACATTGAAAATGACACTTCAGTTGCAGGAATTAAATGTTTAAAGTGTCATTCTAGAACTTTGGAAGTAAAATGCGTCTGATGAGCAGGCAAGTGGCTGAAGGCAGTGAAAGGCACTCAGGAAAAGGAGGAATTCAACTTCCTGTCATCAATTTTAAGTTATGCCCACTTTTATTTATGGAAATGGGTTTAAAAACTCTTCAGCCCTGAATAGGAAAATGAGCAATCTAAATGTCTCCTTACCATCTAAATAACCCCCACAAAGGGCAGAGGGGAACATGGGAGGTGAATGACTTTCCCAAAGTCAAACTGTGGGATAGCAGAAGAGCTGAGGGGAAAGCAGATCCCCATGGTGCAGTGTTGAGCACCCTGACCTCAACTACCTCCAACAGCCAGGCTGCAGCAGGGGTCATCCTTGGGATGAGCAGGCAGCAGGGCAGCTGCCTCCCATCCTCCCCAAACGAAACATCTGCCCCTGCTGCATACAGAGGCTGCTGCCTTTGCTTCTGGTCTAGCAGTGAGAGTTTATTTCTCCCTCTGCACAGAACAGACTCTTCCAGGTACAGTCTTCTGGGAAGATAAAATAGACGTCACTCTATAAAGTAACGGCATTTGCCCCCAGCCAGGGCAATATAACCACTGCTGCAGAGGGGAAAAATTCAACTCCTCTCAGAAATCTGGGAGATGGCAGGTGTTAGCCTCTTTAATAGGAGTAATAAAAATAATTACTTCTGTTAATATTAGGTATCTGATTTCCAGTGTTGAACAGGAAAAGTGCAGTACCTGCCATTTTAAATTAGTCTGTCATGTTTTCATTCCTTCCTCACCCCTGGGATTTCAAAAATCTTGATGAAATATGTGTTCACTCTTCAAATATTTCCTGAGGCCAGTGAGGTCCATATGTTCTTAGGAACAAGTTTTTCACTCTGTGGGTTGTTCCTCATGACATTTAAATTTTCTGATTTGTATATATCGGCAGCACAAAGCTAGAAGATCATGGGGTTTTCCCCTCACAAATATAATGCTATATTTATAAAGCAGTTTAAAGGCAGCAAGAAAGTATTACAATATTTTATAAAAATTAGGCAGAATACTTCAGTGTTTGCATTATGATTGCAGCCATGGCTCCGAAACTGCAGTGTCATTGTCAAGGTAAGAATGATATTTTATTTAAACTACTGCTGAACATATGGTGTTATTTATGCCCCAGACATCCATAGAAGAAAGAATTTTCTAAGTCTAATTTAAGCTGTTAGCGAGTAGACAGCAAAAAGATGAGACCTCACTGTTTTTACTAGCTAACAGTGCTGGTTTAGATTAAAATGGTTAAGGCATGTATTTTTTTTTAAGGAAAAAATTCTGCACGGATTTGTACAGAAACCATGACTAATGAAAGTGTAGATCTGTATCCTTCCTCTGCTGTCAGATCTTGCCCATGACATCATCTCAGGTTGTCCTCAGCTACCCATTGTACATCACATCCCGTGACCTTTCCCTCTACCAGTATTTTCTGATGAAAGTATTATTTGAAGAGGTTGGGGCAGGCTATGTGTGACAGGAAACAAGCATGTCTCTGTTCATCTCTGCACATGCTGAGAATCATTTGCTCTTTTGCTTATATGGAAGATGAAATTGAGCTGAAGTAAAATTCCAGGTTATCTTTGCTCCTAAAAAGTGGCAAATGGTACAGGAGGCTTTGATTCAGGACACTCTGGGGATTATTTTAGTTTTTATGAAAAACAGGAACTGGGAGAGTACTTTAGAAAAGGGGCATATTTTTAAATTAATTTGAATATATTTCAGCTCTTACTCCTCTCTTTTTTTTCCTCACCTTTCTGGTACCAAGTTAGGACAGAGAGAAGATGAAAGCCACTGTGTAACTAGAAAGTGATGACCTGATTGCCATAACTGAAATTTGCTGGGATGAATCCCATTACTGGAATGCAGCTTTTAATAGCTACAGGCTGTTCAGGCAGGACAGGAGAGGAAGGAGGGGCAAATGGGTTGCCCTCTAGGTCCAGAAATGGATGGAGTGTGAAGAGCTGCCTCTGAAGAGCAGCAGACTGAAAGCTTATGGGTGAGAGACAGACTGAAGTAACAAAGGAAATCTTGTGTCTACCACTACAGGGCAAGAGTGCAAGAGCTCTCAATCACCATGCACAAGAAATTGGGCAGGAATGGCAAGGGTCTGGCATGGCTGAGTAGAAACCTGATGGCCCAAATAAAGGAAAAGAAGCAAATGTGCAGGCAGGGGAAGCAGGGAGAGTCACCCTGGGATAAGCAGAGGATTGCTGCTCAGTTGTGCAGGGATGGGGTCAGGGAGGCCAAGGTGCAGCTGGAGTTGAACTTGGAAAAGGATGCAAGGAATAACAAGAAAGGCTGCTACAGATATGTAAACCAGAAAAGGAAGATGAAAGAAAGCGTACCCCCCAGATGGACAAGGCTGACAAACTGGTAACAATTGTAAAGAAGGGTGAAGTACAAACCAACTTTTTTTCTGCAATATCCAGTTGCATATGGTGTCCCTTGGGGACTCATACTGGGACCAGTACTGTTTAATATCTTCATCAATGACATAGACAATGGGATTGAGTGCACCCTCACCACATTTGAGACTACACCAAGCTGAGTGGTGTGATTGACATGTCTGAAGGACAGAATGCCATCCAGAGGGACCTGGACAAGCCCAAGGGTTGGACCCCTAGGAACTGCTTGAGGTTCACCTAAGCCAAGTTCCAGATGCTGCACCTGGCTTGAAGCAATCCCAAAGAAGAAACACAGGCTGGGCATAGAATGAATTGAGAGCAACCTTGCTAAGAAGGACTTGGGAATACTGATGAATAAAAAGCTGGACATGACCTGGCAATGTGAACTGGCAGTGCAAAAAGGCCATCTCTGTCCTGGGCTGCATCTGAAGCAGTGTGCCCAGCAGGTCAAGGGAGGTGATTCAGCCTCTCTACTCTGCTCTGGTGAGACCCCACCTGGAGTACTTTGTCCAGCTTTGGAGCCCTCAGCACAGGAAATACGTGGACCTCTTTGAAAAGATCCAAAGAAAAGCCATGAAGATGATCAGAGGGCTGGAGCCCCTCTCCTATGAAAACAGGCTGATAGAGTTGGGATTGTTCAGCCTGGAGAAGACTCCTGCCTTTCAGTATTTGAAAACAGCTTATAAGAAAGATGGAGAAAAACTTCTTAGCAGGGTCTTGTGGCAATAGGACAAGGGGCAATGAATTTAAACTAAAAAATAGGTATAATTAGAGAGGATGCAAAGATAACATTTTTTATTATGAGAGAGGTGAAGCATTGGCACAGGTTACTCAGAGGAGAAGGGTGGGTTCAGGTTGCTCAGAAGTCACCAGAGGAAGTTCAGGTTGGACATCAAGAAGAATTTCTTCACAGAAATGGTTGTTAAACATTGGAATGTACTGCCCAGGGAGGTAATGAAGTCACCATCCCTGGAGTTGTTCAAGAAACGATTGGACATAGCACTCACTCAGTGCTGTCATCTAGTTGACAAGATGGTGATCAGTCAAAGGCTGGACTTGATGATCTAGAGGTCTTTTCCAACCTAAATGATTCTGTGATTCACAGAGGTGGTAGATACCTCATCCTGGAAACCTTCAAGGTCTCCAAAGAATGGGGATGGGGCCCTGAGCAAACTTAGCTAGTTGCAGGCGTCCATGCTAATTGCAGAGGGGTTAGTCTAGATAACCTTTAAAGGTCCTTTCCAACCTGAGTTATTCTGTAATTCTGTGATTCTATGACTTGAGCCTGAGTATTCCGTATTAATGCACTTCTTAACTCAGCTTTGTAGACAGATTTTAGAGCTACAAAAGCTCACTTCATTCAAAGCTCGATCCAGCTACTTACTTCCACCAGAAAATAGATTTAAGTGTTAGCACTTGCTCATATTAGGGAGCTAGATGGGGATCTGCAATAAAACAGATTATGCTAGAGGAAATCTTTACGCAAAATTGTGACATTAATCATTCAAAGGGAGATGCTAAAGGTGAGAATAGGTAGGAATGGACACTGGAATCCTTTTGTTCAGACAGAACTTCTAAGGTGTACCTTATTTGCATGTTTCTTAGTTATGTAGGAAATGACATTACACATGCATATATTGGAAAAAAGTTCTAATTTATGTTTCCCACTATGCTATTCATTTGCATTACTCAGAGGCCACCCCCTGTAGTAGGTACAGGCACTGTGCTGAGAGGTCTCCACAAAATGACACAGCAAGGCATCCTGGCAGGCTGGGGAAGAAGGATGAGCAGAAAATGCAGCAAAAGAGAGCTCCCAGAGGTGTCCACGAAACTGCCCTCCTGTGGGGCACACAACAGGTCAAGGGCTGGATTTGGTGCTGTCCTCATGCTCCAACACCCCCAGATATGATCCTAACTTCCGGACCAATGGCTTCTAGCCCATTCCCACTTGCAGACTCACTGGCAGCCATCCTCCTGCCTATGCACATCCATCATGGGCTCAGGGAAGCACCAGGCTTTCAGCAGGGCACTGCCATCTCCACCCCGGGGCAGTTCAGCCAAAACGACCGGCAGGACAGGGTAGCTCAGTGTTTCTAAATTCTGTTTTGTCAAGTGAGACTGTTCATAAAAACAGGCTCCTGTTGTTTAAAAGAAAACTTACATGTTACTGTGGCTTATTTCAGCTAATCTTTGCAAAGTGCTTAAGTTTCATGTTCAAAGACATTAAGCACATGTTTATATCCAATTCAACACCATTATTAAGGATTTTCAACAGCATATGAGCAAAGCCAATAAATTTGGAAAGCAGCTGTTTGACAAGTGCTATGGCTGGCAGCAAGGGCATCCAGCAACAGCACAAACAGGGGCTGTGATATTTTCAAAGCACTGTATGGTAACACCAGTCTGCATCAGTAGGTAGTGTTATTACTCCAACACCATGTGGGCCATCACACTGTCTCTTTCTCACAGGGGCCGAAAAAAGGTCTTTTTTTCTCAAATTACACTGTTGAATAAAGGGACTTTCATTTTCAGTAAATTCTCCCATTCGCTGTTCAGCAGCTCCATCAAAGTTGGTTTTGCTCAGATACCAGAACCAAGAGAAGAGAGATGTGACATCCCATCAGCTATGAGAATTACCCCAGACACCATCTTCCTGCTGCTGCTCTGCATTCTTTTTTCTTTTTCCTATTTGCTCCCCTGCTCTTGTAAATCTTCTTTGAAGCCTTTAAAAAGAGTCTTTTTGTTTCTTTAGAGATAATTTTTTCAAAATTCTAATTCACAGGATAGGCTTTTTGAGTTGTTTATCCTCAAATTCTGTGTGTACAGAGTAAGTGTGAGGCACAGATATGTGCCTGTGTCTGAAGCAGATTACACCTGCAGACTTAAGGAGTTTCCCAGCTGCCATTTCACACAGTGCAGGATGTGTGAAATGGTCACATTTCAAGAGAATCTGCAGTTTATTTATGCCAAGTCCACCGTTTTTTAGAAGGTCTGATTATTTTAAACCCTAGCATGTGACTATATTATTTTTGTCTCTTACAGACTTATGGAAACCCCAAATATCTTCACAAATGAGACATTGTTGTTGGTCTGGGATAGGCCAGATCTGTCTCTGACAAACCACCTTGGCTCTAGAGCCAAGAGAGAGAATAATGGCTCAATTTTGTCATGAGATGGCAGTTCCTCTGTTTGTGTCCCTTGCTTTGAGGAGTGGGGGTGAATCTGAAGCTTTGTTCTGACAGCGAAGGGCCGATAGTGTTAAAGCCATTTGCAAAAAGACTCTTGACTTCCAGCCTAAAAAACCTCAGCTATTCTCATCCTAAACTTCTCCCCAGCAGATTCTGCCAATCATGACAAATTACATGAAATCTGTGGTGAATTTGTGATGTGCAGGAAAGTCCACTAGGGACTAATTTGACACCATCAGATGCAATTTTCCTTTATTACCCTAAGGCAAGATTTAAACTAGTTTCCAGGGGTGAGAGGTTACTCCATTAATCGAGGGTGCTTGCCCCAGCAGGCTGCCACCTAGACAGTCTGGGGCATCATTAAGTGGATGTATTTCTCCTGTTTTCTTGGTCTTTTCTGGGGTTTTCATTTTAGGGTGGCACTTTTATTCTTAGTCTTCAGACAGACACCTCTTTTCATAATCAGACCAATGTCTACCAAAGCCTTTCCTGCAGCCTGTTTTTGCAAGAGAAAACTATGATTTAGGCTCAGTCAGCCCAACAAATTTGGTTAACCCTGTGCTGTTTGGAGTGGAGGATGAGGAGAGCAGGGACCCTCAATGAAGCTCAGATAATATGGGGAGACAGAGATGAGTGAGAGTATGTGGAACACAGAGGCAATGCAGGCTCTGTAAGGCAGTGCCAGCCATCCCAAAACAAAGCCACCTCTGCACATGCTTACCCCATAAGTGGGCCTCTGGGAAGAGATGAGAGCTTTAGCACAGGGCCAGGCTCAGGTAAGCCTTCATGTGACCTTGTGCCTGAAGGACTGCATCACCTGGTGTCTTGGCTCAGCACAAGGCTCTCCAAGTGGTCTCCCTGTAGGACCAACCCAGGTCCAGCAGAGCTTCCCACCTTGGCGGGTTCATCCTCAAGCAAAGCAGATACCTGGCTTCTGGATCCCAGCAGGCACTGGAAGAAACAGAGCCCTATTCTCATGAGATTACCCCTGGGTGACAAACCTTTGTCATAGTGTCTCTAACCATGGTACAGCTACCCTGCCAGCCACATAAACTGCACACCACTAACCAAAATTGTGCAGATGTTAATGCTGACCAGCACTGGGTGGGATTGCAGAATCCTGTCTGACACCTATGTTATACTCATTCTAGACTCAGTTCTACCAAAATCCACCACAAAAAGTTAATGCCACAAGAATGGCATTTGCAAGAGTTCATTCCATTAAGGTTTTTTTCCCCACTTTTGTCTCTTTAGGGTTTTCCTTCAGCTTCAGCTTGAAGAAAGTTGAGTTTAATCTAGTTCTGTGTCTTTGTGCCACTCCCTTTCATACAGGCACTGACTGCCAGGGAACATATTGCTCATGTGAGATTTTGCAAAGGACAGGAGAGCTCCTCTGTGGTTTTGGTAATGAGCCAGAAAAGCAAGGACAAAAATCTGAGAACTTTACTCTTTAATCCTGGGTAGGAGACAGGACCTTCTTAAGATTCTGTGTGAAAGTGGTTTAGTTGAACCAGGGAACTTTTGGTGCAGCAGAGACATAACAAGCCTGAATCTGTGAATATTGCAGTGTTTGTCTTTGGCAGTAATTCGGAAAAGGCACTGCAGAGGCAGGAACAAGAATCCCCAGGAGGGCAGATGCAACGTAATCTGCCCCAGTACAACGTTCTCTGTGGTTTTAATAGCTGGCATAAATCCCAACTAGTGAGGTAGTTCCACCTCTTTTAAAATGCCTTTTTAGTTGTCAAGAAGAACTGTTAAGTGAATTTAAATGAGCTAGTATTAAGAAATGAAATAATATTTATATAGTGCTTAGATGGGTTTGACTTCACCTCTTTAACTAAACTGGGTGAATGGAAACTGATGATTACTGAAAAAAAATCTGGATGAGGAATGCTTATTAATTTTAAGTTAATTATCTATCCCTGAAGGGTTTTATGTATGGTTTTTTATATATGTGGAAATTCTTGTCTCAAGGCAGACAACTCCAGAGTCTAGATCATCTGAGAGTACAAATCTGGGCCACAGTACTTCTGATGACAGTATTGCATTTCTATCGTTAATTAGCATCTCGTTGAGCTAATGCTACTCACTGTCCTTCAAAAACTGCTCAAGAGCCCTGATTTTTGCCACATGTTCTCTGCCTTTTCAGCCCTCCAAGGCCCTCTGGGAAGCAGACCCCATTGCCATGTAAGAGTGCTTGCAACACACTCCTCCACAGGAAGAAAAAGAATAGGGTTGGATGCATCTGCTTTCAAGATCAGCAATTTCTTTGAGGAAAAAAAAAAAAAAAAAAAAAAAAAAAAGAAAATAAAAACAACCAGGAAAAGTCATTTAAACTGAATTACTGGCACTATTGTTTTCACCTCTCCACAACCTAGCTATGACTTCCAGTGCATCCTGAGTTTAGAGTTCATAATTCCAGCTGAACTTAATGGAAGTATTTACACAAGAATTGTGTTGCAATACCTAATAAGCTTGGTTGTGGGCAAATCTCTTTTGCTGTGTCTGTACTGATTTTAGTCCAAAGAATATTCCCACTGCTGCAGTTCCACCAACAGGTAGGAATAATTGCAATGTTGCTGTGACTGATCACTGCTAATTCAACAACCATATGTATCTTCTATTCATGGCCCAGAGCAGATTGCCTGGGCAGTATTTGCATGTTGGTGGCTGCTGCTGCCTTGTCCTCACCAGATCTCCCACCATCAGTATCACAACAGAAGTTCTGCTGGGAAGAAACTCATAAGAAAAATGAGATTTTCATCAGGTCCTCTCTGTCTCCACTTTCTTCATGGACATGATAAAAAAATGATATTTCTTGAGGTCACTGTGAAGACTAACAAGTAAACACTTATAAAGGGCTTTGAAGATGAAAAGTGTGAAATATTCCACTTAGTTGTAAAAGCATAGATGAGGCCAAAGCAGCAGCCAGTCATTTAATTTGAATAAAATATACTTTTATAATGTTCTAGTGATGCTGGTTTTTTGAATTTGATGGGCAGCAGTCAATCTCTACACATAAACAGTGACACCAGAATCTGCACTTCCTCTTTGTGAACTTTGGAAAAAATTATCCATCTCATTTGATAATGAAAAGAAAAAACAGAGAAGAGAGCAAAAGAGAGAAGGAAAGAGGCAGAGAAGAAAAATATGTTCTTTGAGCCAATGTGAGGTGTAGGGCAATGTTTCATATTAACCCTGGTTTCCTCTTCATACATCTGATTTCTTTGAAAAACACAGCCATAGTTCATCCACCAGCCCTATGGCCCACATTGTTCCTAAGGGAGGCTCAATGCTGTGGTTAGAAAGAACTAAAGGAAAAATATTGCTGAGGAATTGAACCAAACCTTTCAATGCAGCAGCTTTGTAAGAGAAGAGGATGCACTGAAGCTAAAATTTCTTATGAAAATCATGCTGTGTTCATTGATGCTAGCAGGAAAGTTTGAAGTATTTCCAGCCAGGCCCAAACACAGCCCATTTGGTTGGATTGGGTTGGGTAGGGTAAGGCACCTTCTAGAATATGGAGAACTGGAAATCAAACCCTTGTTCTTCCTCTCTCCAAACAGAGATATCAAGGTGGCTCCCCCCTGATGTAACCAGTGATTTCTGATCATTTCCTTTTTCCAAAATCAGTTAGGACTTTTCCAGCAGGGAGACTGCCACAGAGGAAGGGATGTCCCTCAGCCTGCCATGACAGGGATTCTCAGCAGCTCAGCAGAGAACAGGACAGTGAGAGCAACCTGAGCAATGTGCTACCATGGACCTGGAAACCTGGGAGGAATATGGACAGTAAGCTGCAGATGATGGGCTGGAAAAGCCTCTGCCCACATGATGCAAACCATTAAGTAAGATGTGCCTTTCAGTTTTTTGCTGCAGAGTCCACAGCAAATGTAATGGCAAAGAACATGGATTTCCCACAGGACAGACAAGCTCCCTCATCACCCTAGGAGACACAGGCAGAAGAAGAGAGAGGGAGGGAGGGGTGCTTTCCTGGGGTTTATGCAAAATGCCTCAAGCCTGGGTGAAACAAAGCTAACAAGAATGATTTTGGAAATCAGAAATATCAATGAGCTTGGGTTTACTTTCTCATAGTCTATCAGTTGCCTGACCTTGCCTCTATGCATTCCTTTGTCTATACACAATAGTGCAGAAGGGAAATTATTTCACCTAACTTTGGGCATTTACATATTTTAAGACGCTATTCAGATCAGCTCTTTTAGACATCTATCACAAGACAAATAAATCAGTTATAAAATACCTGCGTCTTTCCAACGACTACAAAAGCAGTCGAGAAGACAAGTTCATATGCAAATATGTGGTCAGATCAATTTTAACTCCATGACTATACCCCCCACATCCTTCTCATCTCCCCCATGAAAAAACACAGATCCCCTCACAGCACAGAGCTCAGCACAAGCAGGGCTCTGCTCGCCGAGTTACACCAGGTTGTGCTCATTGATGAGTGAAACCAGGTTGAAATTCAACTGCTAGCTGTAGCCTCCCACTCATTATCTCTGCTGAGTGTTTAGATCTCAGGGAATTTGTGGAGTTTCTGGGTTTCCAGATACCAGATAGTCTTTTCTGTGAGGCAGTGGGCGTAATTCCTTCAATGATTGTGGAGGAATCTCTAGAGGGGAACCTCAGGAGCACTGCTTGCTCTCTCCTCTAAGGGAAGAAATTCAACTCATGGTTTTCTGACAAATGCTTGTTTTCTGCTGTTGTCAGAAAGCCAGGAGACATTTAGCAGCTGTAAGAGTGGAAGTTAAATAAAAGCAGAAAATTTCCTGTCTGCTGCTACACTGGATAAGTATGCAAAGTGAGGTTAAAGAGAGGTAGATCTGCTCCACAAGATGCTGTCACCCAAAATAATTTTTGAAGGGGCACAGTCTTCCTTCCCCTTGCCCTTTGATACAGGTTTAATTCCAAAAAACACAGTACAGTGTTCACTGTAAACTAAGGATAGTTGCATATTCAAACTACATATTGATGGTAAAAGTGGACTTTAGTTTTTAAATAGAATATGGCCACAGTCTTCCTCCAAGACACCAGTGTGCAACTGATGGGATATCTGTTTCAGAGTTATGTTTCTACAATGAGGTTCCCACGTTATAGACCTGGTGTCAACAGACACTGAAGTCATTCCAATTATGGTAGAAAAATTGACTTTGATACAAGCAATACCTCAATTTCTTTGGAATATGAAGCTCTTTCACTTTCTTTTCTACTTTTGTCTCCTAGGGCCCTGCTTCCTTCAAAGATAAAACTGACTGCTGGTTTCAAGGGCTATTTATTGCCATGACAGTGACATATCACTCTGAGTAGTGCCTCTTAAAGTACTATTAGCACCTACCTGATCTGAAAAAGTACAAACATTCAACCAAAATTGCTGTATTAATAGACAAGTCTAAAATAAATAAACAGGAAACAAACAGAACCTTTTAAAAGAAGGAACTGCAATTGAAATACTTTAAAGATAAATAAACTTTTAGATTTGACTCCCTCTAGAGTATATTTAAGGAAAAGCTTGAATCAGGAGATTCCTTTTTTGTTGCAGAAACTCCCTGTAGTCCCGCTGAAGTTCTCTCCAAGTGCAAGAATCCCTCTGTGCCCAGCAGCCTCTCTTCAACAGAGCTCTCTGCCAGTTACAGCTAAGCCCCTGCAGCGCTCAGACCAGAGCACCTTAGTGCCTCACTGACACCAGAAAACAAAGGTGAATCTTCTTTTTCAGTAAGGGGCAACAGAGCTGTAATTGTGCATGCCTACATCTTCCAAAAAGGAGACCAAAGCCTTCCTGTCTTCATCAACCAAATGCAGTAACAGAGCTCTCATTTGGTCTGCAGTGCTGAGTCAGAGCAGACCCATGTCTCCGGGGACCTGTTGTAGAACAGGACCTTCATTCACTATGGCCCCTGGGGGTTCAAACAAACTCAACACAGTGTTGCAACATCTGAAGTTCCCAAATGTCTTTTTATTTCTAGAATGAGGATCGTTACCCATTTCAAAATGAGCAGGGCCAATGTAGTCTCTTAGGTCATTAGAAGCCTTTTGGTGAAACTCCCTCAGTCCTGCTGTGCAGGACACGAGACACCAATGGATCCTCTCTCTGTATCTGCTAGTGCTCCCCCTGCCACTCTGGGCAGCTGCACAGGTTTGTTTACAGGTGCTAGTGAGATATTGAACAGAAGAAGAAGTAGCACAGAATAAACAACTGAATTTTCAAAAAAGAACCCAGAGGAAACAAGACACAGAGTCTCTCAAAGCATTTATGTCTATGTTTCTAATGAAATGCAAGCAGAACATCAAATACATTCCATAAGCTTCATATGTAATAATGAAGAGGCAATACAGGACAGACACAATTTTCCTTCTCTCTTTGCCAGAAAGTAAGATGAAAAAATACAATACATGGGTAAGAAAAAAAAAAAAAAAAAAGAGTGTGAACTTATTGAGCTGCCTGGATATGAAAATAGAGAAACTGTATTTCTTACTAACTAGGTCCATTACTTTACAGCATATGATGGATTCTCAGTTGCTAGATTTTTAAAGCCACAAAAGAAAGGAAAGAAGAAACCCAAAGTTTTATATCTCTTGCTGCATCAATGTCTAGATAAACACATGTACTGCACAGCAGTACCTCCAGGAATGAATTTGGATCACTATGCCATAGATTCCAGAGACATATTGCATCATATTCCCCCACACAAAAATAATTCACCAACAATCACTTCCAAAAGTGCTCCTTTATTCCACTTTTACATTATAGTTTCTTATGAAATATTTCAGTGGATGACTTTGGTGCTTTGCCACATTTCTCTCAATCTATTTATAAATGTTTGGTTGGAAAGAAAGTAAACATTGCAGGAAAAACACTTTATAAACCTTTACTACTTTCATATAATACTTGAACTGGAATTAGTTTTGCTTAAAATAAATAATAATCCTGGAGTGCTCTGCAGAATGACACAAAATCTCCCGAGCTTGTTAAAATAAAAATAAAAAAAGAAAACATAAAATAAGAAGGCATAAACCAAGTGGTTTATATCTCATCTGAGAACACAGAAAATTATGTCTGTTATGAGGGGAAAATACCAAAAACCAGCCTGCCAGGTAGACTTCATCCAGCACAGTATGTCGCTGGTAGCAGCCTTCAGGGCAATTACTGCTCTTTGATTATAAATCGAATTGACTAACATGCCACCAGAAAAGCTGCAGCATCGATGAGTGTTTGATTCTCCCGCGCCCCAATAATGAATTAAACAAAATGTTTCACACCTAAAGACTCTGGCTGCATTTGGAAAAGCACAACTGGCTTCTCACAGGCAGAAAAGTGCTGGCTGACAGAGGATGTTGCTGCTGCCTGCTGCTCCCTTCCCACCTCACACACCCAGCGACTTGCTGCTTGTTTATTTAAATGACACTGTTGTTTGAAATGATGGGGGCTTCTTATCCTCTTGAGTCATGCATTCTCTGTCTGCGATCCTCTGTTTAGGCACTTTTAGCACCTCATTAATTACTAACTGCAACAAAGTCATGCTGTTTTGCAACTCTATTGCCTTTGTTAAGAAATCTCAATCCTGTGTTAGAATGTGAAAGGGGACTGTTATCTACCATATGCCCTGCTTGACTCCATAGTACAAAATTGGCTTTCTAGTTCCTGAAAACATATACATGTGCTCCTTGTATTCATACCCCATGGTTAAACAGCCTGGCTTCCTCTAAATAGCCTGCCAGAACCAATTGTAGAAGCTACGGCTGTAGACAAAACCCCTTCTTAACTCCACACGTTATAAATAAATGTTTTATCCAGGAATACACCATTTCTTAACAATGTCCTTAAAAAGTCTTAATAATGTCCTTAATAAGCCTTAATAGTAAGTCCTCCTGCAAAGTGCTACCCTAGATGCCTTTCCATGAGTCTGTGGGTACTAAAACCCTCTCAAACAGTTAACTATTAAAGATAAGTAACTAACAGATTAGGCAGCTGGAGATATTATTTCACTCTTAGATGGAAGGTCGGTGGGACAATATAATGTAAGGACAATGAAAGTCTTCCTTGTGATGCTCTGAATGTTATCAGTGTATGTAAACTCTGCAGGCACGTTAAAGCAGATTGGTACAAGGGGTTTGATCCAAAAGGGATTTTGATAGCTGTGCAGAAAGCTGTGATTTAAGAATCATCTTCAGCAGCAGCTGAGGCTGCAAGAACCTAATTAAATTCACAATGTCCTTCCTTGTTTGGGGTGAATGCTCCTCAGAGCACAGCTCCTGCAGAGACCCAGAGCCAGCACAGGCAGGACTCTTGTGTGAGCAGACTGTGGGCCAACCAGAGCTAAATTCATTGAGGATCTAGATCCAGCCACCAATGGAACCAGGCCCATCACATCAAGCAGGGTGTAAAATCTTGTTTACAAAACAGGGACAGAAAAATAGAAATGGTAACAATAGCGACTTTTCTTAGTGGTTAGGGTATATGCAGCCAGAAGACACCAGTTTCTGCTAATAAATTTCCATTTAATGTGAAATGTGCAAGCATACTTTCAAAAAAGAGACAGAAAATAAGATTTCCCTTCATGTGCCTTAAAATAATTTCCTTCTTATCATCTGACACCAAAAATGTTTATGGTGGCACAGATGCAGTAAAGCAGCCTGTGAAGCAACCTCAGCCAAAGAATCACATAACTGAGAACTCAGGGTGTGGGGTGCAATTGTACCCTGAATCACACTCCCACAGAAGGTACTCATGCAGCATGGGTCCACATAGTGGCCAAGTTTCATTGCCATTGGGCTAAAGGGAATTCTAGAAAAAGACACAACTGTTTGTTTTTTTGTTTTTTTGGTTTTTTTTTTCTTTTTTTTTTTTTAATGTCTGTGTGTGTGTTTCTCCCCTGATGGAGGAGGCTGGCTGACTCAGGCATGAATGGATATTTGGTTGTGCTGAAAATCCTAGCTGGGCTGAGTGTTTCCTTATTGCTAGCTCCCGCTTGCTCTCAATTCAGGATGAATGTACATTCTGGTAGCAGGTTGGAAGGAACACCTATTGCCACAGTTTATTTGGAGAGTTTAGACATCTAACTATTGAATTTTGGATGTCACTTGCTAAGTCATATGCCCACCAGGTAGGATTTGCTACTCCTAAATTGAAGGTGTTTCCCTATTTCACGAGATCTTGGCTTTCCAGTTGTAGCTGTCTGATGCCTGATTTGCAGTTTGTTCAATGTAGTATATGTAGATATCAGCTTAGCAGAAGATCCACATCACTAAATCCTGGTTATTCAAGGACCAGTCATCAGCCTCATGCAGAAAGAGAACTATATTCAGAAGTAAAACACGATGTGATTCTTTCCATTCATGAACAGCGGTCAGAAATATGCTGGAAGGTACACAAAAAGGGTAAGGCTCTCACTAGGGAACATCTGTACTTCTCTTCAGAGAAGTACAAGGGCTTTTTTCAGCTCTGATGAACTGAATGCAAAATATGAACTAATGCAACATATCCAATTGCTTCAAACTCTCCAAACACGTAGTGATGGATATCAGCTTGCGCTTAAAAGTCCTTCTGAAGAGTACCATGTCACCAGTGCACCAGAGTCAAGCAGAGAATAAATATTCTTCAGGACTACCATTTTGCAGTTTTCCAGAATTTCACTTTATGCCTTGAAATAAGCAACAAGAGCATTTGGGTACAGAATTGTTCCAGACAGCTCAGCACTATCTGTCTAATACTGAAGCATCCCACAGAATAAGTATCAGTGACACATTTACCGATGTTTATGGAAGGACAGAGTAGGGTAACCCATGGTTCTATGCTCTGTTCCTCATGTTGTGACAGTGGCTGCCCAGTTCCTCAGCTACACCTCCTACAACCCTGTAATACGTCTTATGGCTTCAGACTGCTGGAGCTGAACTGCTTCAGTATATCCTGGCAATGGGATGGCATTGTTAAGGACAGCTGGAACTGCAGCACATGAGCTCTATCAACACTGTGCACCATCATCCTTCTTCTGCCATCATCATCTTCTTCTGCCCACCTGTTCCTCTGTATGAACACTAGGCAACCTGCCCGTCACCCACGCCGTGCGCTGAGTGAGCACACACATAAAGAAATGGGCTTGTTCCCTTGTCCCTGCCTTTCCAAGGAACCCTACATTTGTAATCTCACCTACAGTACTGAGATTGCTTCACTGACCTATTTGAGACACTCCCTCCCCTTACTGTCTTACATGTCAGTTTTTTTCATTTCCTTATGGTGTACCAGACCAGGAAACTGAATATGCTGAAAAAAACCTTTTTTATGTTCCATTTTTCAGCCGGATATTTCCCAAACCCTTGGACCAACAGAGCCCAGGAAGTGGGAATGAGCAAGTCACTTGGGCAAGTGTGGAATCTACTTAGATGGACATTAACACCAAAGAAATTCACAGGAAACACTGCCAAAGTGAGAAAACAGCTCCTCCCAAATACTGAAATCATAGAGAAATCAATGCCTAGACAAATGGATGTGTCAGACGGCAGTGAACCTTTGTTGCCGGTTACTCACATCCTCCAGCTTTACCCAGTGATAGTTCCACCCTATGGGCTGTCACCACAGGAGAAGCAGACTTGGGCAAACTGATGCATGAATTTAAGCCAATACAGTTATTCTAGTATTGCCTTCTGGGTGGTTAAAGTTAGCCTACATCAAAAGTTTTGGGGTTTCTTTCAATTTAACATACATTAGAAAAAATTTATATTAATTGCTTCTGCTCTAGAATGAGTATTTGCATCCAAAATACACAGATACTTCCATGGCAATGCTGAGATTTTTTTCTTGCAGACACAGTTGCTCTAGGCAGAGATTCTGCAAACACAGAACAAAAAGTTGGTCTGCATCCCAAGAGTTTTATAATTGGATCGCAAGTCCAAGAGAAGACCAACTGATAGATGAATACAGGGAAACAATGACTTAGCACGGTTTGATCATCATCATATTAACTGCTAAAATTTCCTCTGTGCCAAAAACTTCTCATTTTGAGGCCTTCCTGTTGGGCTTTCTTAACTGAACTGCATCTGGAAGGTTTGTGCTGCAAAATTTGTTTGTGTGTTTTTCCCACAAATGCGCCTTTTTTTTTCCCACATACAATAGAACAACAATTCATCCCTCCTCCAGTATGATCCCAAAGACCAGATCCAAACCTCTCTCAGACTGATAAAAGGTCAAGCTGACAGCAGCAGGCTTTGGACCTGACCCAGACAGAGGGGTAGTCCAGATCGACATGCTAATTTAGGACCTGATCCTGTAAACTTTGATTACACTGGGATTTTATTACAATGACAGAATTGCACAAGTCGGAGATGGGAAAAATCAATTAGGTCATCTAGTCTATTTGTTGCCAGTGTAGGATAGTTCTCTGCTGCACATGTTTTTAGTGTTCTGCCATTAGATATTTTAAACATCTGAAACATAAAGATATTATTAAGAATACTTAAGTTCAACTTGTTGTGAGTAAAGGATTTTTCATCACTCACTTTTTTTCAGTATACTTAGACTATTCAAATACAATCTTCTGTTTGTGATATTAACAGCTTTTGAGAATACTCATGATGTTACAGGGGATTAACATCCTAAATTGAACATGGCTAAATAACAAATGGGTTATGTTAGGAAACATGGAGAAAAGTAACAACTGTCAGATTGGGAAATATGTAAAAGACACACAGAAACACAAATACTTACATATATATATGTGTGTGTATGTGTGTGTGTCTGTGTGTGTGTCTGTGTGTCTGTGTGTGTGTTCTGGGTAATTTCTTATATACTGGTGTCTTTCTGTGTGCCTTGCCAACTGTGCTTGCCTTTAGTTTGTACAGGAAAAGAGAAATCTGGAGCAAAGACTGTCATGATTTGGGGTCCTGTGTGGTGCCAAGAATATTGTGGGTGTTTAACAAATAGTAGATGTGTTGGGTTGTGCAACCGTTACTCAGGACTCCTGCTCCAGTCCTCCAACCCTTCTCCCTTCTCACACATTACTGACCCAGATCTGTGGGGAAGCTACCACAAATGTCCCCTTGGTGGTGGAGTCTGACCTCTGCCATCTACACCCTGATCAGTACCTGAAAAATAAGGATATGCATCGAACACTGTATGCTTCTTTTTCAAGTTATATATCAGAAGTAATCCTTTATTCCTTTACTGTGTTTCCCAAGTTGAAAAGCCAAATTAGTGACTCTTTTGTTCACTTACACAAACTATTTCCAGTCTAGAGAAGAATGACAAAGGGTGAGCATTCAGCTGTCCTGTTCACATGGCTAGTTTTTATGACTAGAGTGCCATTTTAAGCAAACACAATATCGGCTATTAATTGGATATTAATATTTTATTTGTGATATAATCTGAGGATCCTGAGGCCACCTTTTTTTCTAACACAATGTATGAGCTGTTTGGAAGGCTGAAATCAAGATTTTCTAGCTGTGGGATTTTGCATGGGATGGGCAGGAATTATGATAGTGAAAACACCACACACTATTACTCTTTGATGAAAGGATTACACTCCTTTAAAAAAAAAAAAAAAAATCCAAACCACAGCAAAACAATACCTAGCTGATTTTACAGACTCCTGCTGCTGGCTCATTGCAGCTCAGTAAAACAGACGTATTTGTCTTTCCGGCAACACACAGACCATCAGCCATTCTTTCCCTCCCCACCCTCTTTAATAAACCCCAAAACAGAGAGGCACATTGAAACACCCGGGGAACTGCTTCCGATTCATCTGCCTCGCTTGCAAGGAAACACTGCATCCAACTCCCTCCACAGTGCGTGCTGCTTCTGGCTCCTCGCGTCTCCTGGCCTGGTGAAGGGAGGCTTCTTGTGTGCTGGGGCACCCCAAAACCAATCATCCACCTAGCACGGGCCCAGGCACAGCTGTGCAGCCCTGCACAGCCCAGCCTGGTCGCTGGCTCTGCCTCCCCAGGGCTGATGTCAGCCTGAACTTTGCCGCTGATATCTCATCCATCGGGATGAGCGACATAAACAGAGAATTGCACGCCAGAGTTTTGCTCTGGAACAAGCTCCTTCCACACATTTCAACAATATAAATCTTCCCCTTTTATCGCAGAACAGCAGTAACTGTTTATGGGTTCAGTTTGTTATTGTTGTTGGGTGGTTTTCTTTCCCCCTAATGGGGCTGGTTTGTGGAGGCAACCAGGCTCCTGGCGTCCTCTTACCCTGCCGCTTTTTGGATCCTGTCTCGAGTCAAGGCACAGCTTTTGTTTTCTCCTCGGTCTATGTCTCTGCCCCTCTTCCACAGCAAATAAACCACCTCTCCCCCCTGCTGCTGGTCACTCATGCATGCCCTGCCCTACTGCTTGGCCCTTGGTTGGTGCACACTCCACAAGTCGGTTTTGCTGAGGCTCTTGGGTGACCCATGCAGTCCCCAGGGCTGTCTCCCAACACATCTGTCCCACGCATCTCTGCTGGAACGAGGACACAGCGGAGGGAAGAGGCTGGAGAGACAGTGAGCAGAGTTTCTCAGTCGTGCTTTGTCAGAGCAAGGAGAGGGAGTGCACTCCCCATTTGTTTAATGTTTTCCTTATGTTTCTCGCAGAGCGTTTATTTTTTGACATGCTTTCTCTGCCCACTGGTGCTAATGCTGCTCGAGTGAGTTGGCTGGCTAGCTGCAGGTTGGCTCACATACATGTCCCATCCTTTCTCCACTGCCTTCTATTTATGCCACTCGCCTGGCTTGCTCAGCTATTTATACATACACACTAGCACACAAGAAGTTTCAATCTCCAACGAAACAAAACATCGAGGCAAACTCACTTTCTACATGTCAGGGTAGCCCCTAGTTTTGTCTGCGGAATGATTTTTATTTTATGCCTCTCTGGCAATCCCACCCCATCCGGCTCAAGTATCCTGGATTAGAAAGACTTTCCCCAGAGTCCTTTTCAAAGGGAGCCTCACACAGACCTTTAAATCCCCCACATTTTATGGTGCCGATATTTAACAGCTCTGAGAGGGACAGCGGGGGGAGAGAGTGGGGAAAACAGTTACAAATAAGAGTGGCTGCTCCTCACACCATTGAGGTTCTTGACGCGATCAGCGCCGCTTTACACGGCTCACTCACTCATCCCAGCGATAGGCACCCGAGATAAGAATGCAAGCGAGAGAGTGCTCATTGAAGTCGCCAGTTTTACCTTGAATCAATCTCACCACCCCCTTTGTAACCTTCCCCTTCACCCCAAAAGGAAACTCTTGCCCGAGAAAAGAAACGCGATACCCTTCTGTCAAACAGGCTGCGTCGCTTGGCCGAGGTGCAGCTGAGCCGTGCCTTTGCTGCGGGCGCTCTGCTGAGGGTCCCGGGGCACGGCAGAGAGGCTGCTGTGGTCACCCCCGGGCTCACGGCTCCGCTCGACCCCAGCCCGGGGCCTGCCCGTGTGTCGCCTGCCGCCAGCCGGTCGTGGGGACGGTCCCCGACCCCGGCAGGACATGCGGGTCTGCTCTGCTCCTTCCCACCGGAGAAGCCACCCCGGAAAACCCCTGCCCAGTGGGGAAAGGCCACAAGGGATAAAATCCCGAGAGGCTGGAGACCCCCCAGCGCCCCACTCCCATCTCCCCACCTCCACTGCGAGCCGGGATGCGAGGGGCAAATTCGGGGAAGAGAGGGTGCCGCGCCGCGTCCCCCTCCGCAGGGAAGGGGCTGAGCACCCCGCCCCGTCCCCCCGGCGAGTGGGGCGCCCCTCCCCACCGAGGGGCCGGGGCGCGGGGGGCAGCGGCATCGCCGCCGTGACCCCGGCAAGGCCGGCGGCGGAGGGGAGGCGAGCGGAGACCTGCGGGAGGGGGCTGCCAGCGAGGCTGCAGAGCCCTACCGCCGGCGGGCCCCGCTGCCGGAGGATGCTCGGGCGCCGATGCCCCGAGGGGGCTCGGCCGGGAGCGGGGAGCCTCCTCCCGCCGTGCCTGGGCGCTGGGGCTCGCCTCCTCCCGGCGCGCCCCGCCCCGGGGCCTCTCCCCCGGGGCCCCGCTCAGGAGCAGCTCCCTCATGAAGCCCGGGGGCTCCTGGTCGGCGGGCGGGAGAGCCGGGGGGGCCCGGCCCACCTGCGCCCGGCGGCTGGCGGTGCCCGCGGCGCAGAGCGCGGCTGCTCCGGATCGGCGGCGGCGGGGCTGGGTCCTCCCTCTGCCCCCCCGCCGCTCCCGCCCTCGCACACTCCTCTCCCACCGCCATCCATCCATCCGTCCTGTCGGCACCTCGCCCGCCCGGCGCACACACGGGCGCGCACAGCCGCACGCACCCCGGCACCCTCACAACATGCTGCCGGCCACCGGCCCGGCATGGACCCCGGCGGCGGCTGCTCGGCTCCTCTCCGCTGCTGACTGCCCTCTGAGGTTTGCGGCAGGTAGCGGGCCAGACTCCTGGAAAGTGCAATAGGAAAAGCGAAGGGGAAGGGAAAGGAAAAAAAAAAAAAAAAAAAAAAAAGGCTAAAGACATCAAGCCGGCCAAACCCAGCTTTGGATCTCAGTGCAGGTATTTCTGCTGCTGTGTTCATCCCTTGCCGCCTACCGTCCCGGTTTATTATTTCTTTTTTTAAGGAAAGAAAAAAAGGACGAAAAGGAGAAGTCGAACTCTCAAAGGGTTACTATGCAATTGCGACTGATTTCTTGGTTTTTTATCACTTTGAACTTTATGGAATACATTGGCAGCCAGCACGCCTCCAGGGTACGGCGACAGGGAAGAAGTAAGTGCGAAGAGATTTATACTTTGATAACTTCTGGTTCCTCTCGTTGTGCTGTTCACCTGTCCGGGGGGTTCCGTGCCCCCGGTGCCCGGGCGAGTGCGCTGGGAACCAAATCCCGCGTCAGCTGCGCGGCCGAGCGGATTTGCAGGCAGTTTCATTCAACTGGAGGGATGAAAGCGATTTTTGACCTCTCTCTGCTCTTTCTCACCTCACCGGGATGAGCGGCGCGGGCTCTGGGAGGACCTGCGTCGGGTGCTTTACATTTTAATGTCTGGTGAAAGGGAACGTCCTTTCTTAGGTTTTCCCTTTTCCTGAAGGGAAAGGGCGATGACACGACAGGTAACTTTTTGCCGGTATGCCCTAAGCACCCTTCTCCATTCCGGCCAAGAAGCCCCCTTCCCAAGAAGGGGCAGTACAGATTATCGCTATAGGTTAAGCCTGGCAATGCGGAGGGGGGCTGGGGGTGTCGCGGCTCTGTCCGGCGCGTTGGCTTTCAGCCTCCGCTGGCCACTAGTCACCCATTGCCACCGTCCTGGGACTATGACCCCTGAATTTTTAAATTTTTTTAATTTTAAAATTTTGATCCCATGGGATGAGGGGAGTCCATCCCTTCTGATTTAACCGGCCCGGGTCCATCTCCGGCCGGGTCCGGGGCAGAGGCAGGCGGGGGCCGGGGAGGCGAGGTGCAGTGCCCAGGGTGCTGGCAGAAGCTCCCTGTCCCCCGTGAGGGCAAGAGAGGAGAGCCCCCGTCATCGGGGAAGAAATAACAGGGAGGCAGCAGCGAGTCGCCCCCTTGGGAAGTCGCTGTCCAGGTGGCAGGGCGCTGCCACGGCCAGGAGGTCTCTGGCTCAGGCGTGGGGGTGCGGAGTGGGCTCGAAACCGGGGTGACACCTCCGGCAGTGCCGCCGGACGGAGTTCTGTCATGACCCTGCCGCAAGGAGCCGTGGATGAGGCGGGATGCGGCAGCAGAGGCCGCCGGGACGTGCCCCCGACCCGGCCTCGCCACCCCGCCTGAATCGGACCCGCCGCTGTTCCAGGAGAGGAGGCATTTTCTGCGCACCTACCGCGGAGGGGCTGCTCATGCCTGTCCGCTCCCCCTGACAGCTGCAGACACCGAGGAAACGTCATAAAACACAGCCCCCTGCATTTCATCAGCAAGAAGTAACTGAGTTACTTCCTCAGGGAGGGGAGGTACTGTTGTTTTAATTTTCTCCTGCTCAGCCTTCGCTCCCTTGCCCTGCTTGGCACGGCTGGCCCTTGAAAGCCTCCTTTGTATGGTTTGCCTCCTGCAAACAAGTTTTGATTCACCTAAAGTGCCCCTAAAGCGGAGCTGAGCACGAGAGAGACCGGGGCTCCAGCCCTCCGATCCCCACGGCCTCACAGCGAGGGAGCACTCAGGGCTAAGTAAAACATGTCAGGGCATCCGGTTTATTATCCTTGGCAAGGGAGGGCTCCGCAGCCTCCATCACCTCCCACCCACTCCTTTAACCCCTGGCAACCGCGGGCCCGCAAGCTGCGGCTGCCCCCACCCCCAGCCGCAGGGGTACCCCGACGGGCTCGGCAGAGGTTCTGAGAGGTTCAGACCCGGGCTGGGGGCACGGCAGGGCTCGGGGGGCAGGACGGCCCCGCGGGTGGCGGAGCGGGGCCCCCTCGTCCGGGACTCGCCCCGGCACCTGGTGCGCGGCGCGCCGGGCCAGCGCCGGGCCGGCGGCGACCTCTGCTGTCCCTGCGGCTGCAGGTGCTCGGCTCCCGCCGCACGGCACGGCTCGGCACGGCCCCGGAGCTGCCCCGCTTTCGGCGGGAGAAGGCAGGTCTGCCTCCTGCCCCCGGCCGCTCGCAGCGCTGGGCGCAGCGCAGCCGCCGCTCCCGAGCGCGTCCCGCCGCTCTGCTCTTCCAGGAGAGCGCCGTCCCACCTCGCTCGTCCTCAGACACCCTGCATAGCGGGATAGCTTTCGGGAAATAGGGGCGGGAGTGTTGGCCGCGAATATTGAGCTGGTTGGTACACCGTGGAGAAGGTACCGAGCACTTGCTCAAAGTTTTATGGTTAAAATGCAGGAGTTAAGATAAATTCAGAGCAGAAGAAGTGTCTGGAAAATCACAGCTAGAGGGTCAGAATGGGAATCTGCCTTGTTATTTTGGCAGTGAACGCAAAAAACCTTTCAGAACACCTCACCTGGACGTGCTATACATCGTCTACTGGCCGAGGTTTCAAATCCAGCTGGTTGTAAAACATGATTTGGTATAAATAGTGGTTATGTAGCTTGAAGCAAAGAATTAGAGAGTGAGTGTTTATGAAAGATTATAAAAGTGGTTATGATCACTTGCACTAATCACTTTGGCTTTAAAAACCCATGAATCACTGTTAGTGAATAATGCAACTCTATTATAATTATTGTGTGCAGATAAAGATGGCACCTGTCAAATTAATCTACTGTGCGGAAGACTTTCCCTGGATTTCTGTTTCTTTTGCCCAGATAGTCTCCTTTAATCACAAATCATAAGGAGATTTCTAGGGAAATGTTTTAAAATTTCTCTTTAACCTACTTATTTTTAAATATAGTACAAATAACTTCCTATCAAGCAGTCACTGAGCCCATGTTACTTTGTTTTGGTTATTATCAGAGTTCTCCATTCTATGTATTATATTGTAGACTCACATATTTTAAAGTAAAGAAATTATAAAATCTGAGCTGGCTAATTCAGAATACGCCATGCCAGAGTCCCAGCTGGTATAAATTGAAGTTCATTTGTTAAATTACCCCATCAGAAGGATCTGGTCCTGAAGCATTACTTATTTTGTACCTATTGCCAAAATAATCCTTCCTATGAGAAATGTCTAGTTTGCAATCCTTTTAGTCTCCAAACTCCTACTGAATTTTCCAGTTGGGGAATCATGAATTTCTGTCCCATGATCAGTAGTAAAGATATAGTCGGCTGTGGAGAGATAAAACTCCTCTGAAGTCAACAACAAAGTGCAGACAGATGAGAGGGTCCAGAATTAGACATAGAACACAATCAATGAAAGTTTAAAAGCAAACATACCTCTAGCAGAGAAATTTGTGGTTTTATTCTGATAAGAGAAATCAAGATTAACAAAGTTGCTAGTCTGAGTCTTACAAGACAGAGTAATACGCAGCTGAGTAGAGACTAGCGTACCAATAAATAAGAAGAACGTCTGTGTATTGGCCAGTGATTGCAGTTTGCTTGAAAAAAAAAAAAAAAAAAAGGAGGATCAAGTCAATAGCTCCAAAATATTTTCATTCTGTAGACTACTACCAACCCCCAAAACTTAGTACTGACAGTTAAGTACATCTCTCACTGACCTTCTAGTAGACAGAAATGAAGTATTATTTGCTACGGGTCTGTGAGTGACCAGCAGACCATTTGCCATGACCCTGTGGACTAGCAGTGAGCCATGGACTAAATCTGGAAATCTAGAATAAGCAAAGTGATAGAAAATTCTGTATTTCTACTACACTCCTACATTTGTGAGTGTATATGACTTTATGGAAATGCAATTTGGATATAGAACTCCCATGATTAGCCCATCAAATTGCCTTCTGCCTTTCACTACTGCAGGATGTCCAGGATACCCAGTGCTCCTTCCTTCCTTCCTTCCTTCCTTCCTTCCTTCCTGCCTTCCTGCCTTCCTGCCTTCCTACCTTCCTACCTTCCTGCCTGCCTTCCATTGCTGCTCTGCACATTCCTCTGCTGATGCGGGACTGCAGGTCTTCCAGCATCTGCTTCTGGTCACAGTTACTAGTGGAGGGCTCCAGTCTGCAAACCCTCTGCATCTCTGACTTGGTTTGCATACAGCTACTTACAAACTCAAAATTAGGGAGGTGTTTAACAGCCCATTTGCATAGATAGCTATATAAATTAAAACAAACTGGGAAAATACTGACAAAACACCAAGTAGTAAAATTATTTCTTCAGTCTTTTTATACTCTTGAGCAGGGTGTAATTCACATGGAGGTAGAATGTCAGCAAAAAACCAAGGAATTACATTATTAGTTAAAATAATATTTTATTGCAGAAGCAATTCTTTTAATAGTTCACCACCTATATATATTATTGATATCTATACATATGTTCAGGGTTGGCACATCACAGATGGCAGTACTACAGAGCTGGAATGTAATATAGATGTTATTACCAATTTTTAAAAATAGAAATAATTTTGTATCTCAGTGCAGCAGTTTTAAGCAAAAGTTAGCCAGGCAAGCAGCCATGAAGCAGGCCCCCTTGGGCAGGATTGAATTACTGTTAGTTCTCTTTCAAAGTGTTTGTATGCTGCTGATAATTTTTTTCTGTGATCTCTTCATATTAGCACTGTGAGGGTAAATACTTTGCTGGCGACAAGTGTGTCCTTTTTTTTTTTGATTTTTTTTTTCAATTAAACTATATTTCTCATTTTTTTGGATGAGAATCTGTCCATTTAAAAACAGACAGTAAAATTCCTATTGCAATCATTGGAAGCAGAAGCTGTTCCATCGTGTTGTTGTAAACTGTGAACATATCTCACTGTAGAGATATCTTAAACAATTAAATATCAGAAAATCCCTACCAATTACTGAAAGCTTTAGAAGCATGATAGGGATAGACTGCTTGTGTTATTTTTAAAAAAATAACTTGATATGTATGTAAAATCTGTGCCTAATCATACCAGCATATGTGGAACGATAAGTGTTGTTATCCCCAGAGACTAAAGGGCATTACTGACCAGTTCCCATTTCATACCTGATATCTGAAAGGGTGATAATTTAAATTTTTTTTCTTTGACCTGCTGAAGACATTTCTTATACTATATAAAATTTATGTTAGACTTTAAATACATGATACCACAACTTCTCAATGACATTGATGTAGGATAGTATACCTGAAAATACATGAAAAGTCCTATTTCTCTCTGCGGATGGAATAAAATATTGCTATTATTAGTAAGAAGGTTTTAGAGCTTGAACCTGCCTCCTTTACTTTCAGTGGAGAAAGTCCTGTGCACTATGCTGGAGCTGGAGTGAGCTTTTTCTGCAGGATACATTTTGAGTTCGGAAGAAATCCCATACTAAAATACTTGCAAAATTGCATGATTCAAATATGTAAAGCCCCTAAAGAGGATAAAACAATGCCTCTTACCTTTCAAAACTATGATACTTAAGCTGCTTGGGAGGCAGTCTCTTTCTTAATCATATGAAAAGTACCAGTATTTTACTACTTCCACCTATTGAGCCAACTGAAGCCAAGCAAGTTAACTGAGACTAATTTCTTCTTTTGAGCTTTGCCCTTAACGTACCAAGCCTTTGCCAATCCCCATTCTGCTGTTTCCTCTTGCTATAAATTTTTCACTGGAGACTATGGAAGTGTTAGACCTGATAAAATCTGAGCTAGAACTCAAAAATGAGACTTACTCATTTTCTCTTGCTCAGCATGCTGATTTTGCTCTCTGCTTTGCAAAGCAAGTGTGCTGGCTGGACCACTGCACTTTATCGCTAACATTAACAAGCTGTCTGTCATTTCATACTCAATCATTTATAGACAGTGACTACTAGCAACACTCCTCCATTAAAACTATGGATGTTCTTAAGAATGGTTTTTCCCTGCAGTGAATTGTCCCTTTTGATTGAAATTAAATTAGAAGTTGTGAAAGCTCGGTGGAGGAGATATAAAAGCAAATAAAAAAATATTTTTGTCTCACTTCTAATTCTGGAGTCTGAACTACTCAAAATCACTTTGCCAATTTTTTTACCAAAATAATTCTGAACAAAGCAATCTTATCAGATGACAAAAGGCAGCTGAAACCATGTATGTTTTTATACAAAAGTCTGTCTGTCTGCTATTACCACAAACAATGCTTCAGGAAAAGTACTCAGAGAACATTTATTCATGCAAAACGTGCTATGGCTCTCAAAAAAAAAAAAAAAAAAAAAAAAAAAAAAAAGACAACCCCAACTCTTTTATAACTAATTGAATAATTGAGTTTTTGGTGACAGCAGAATCATTAAAATTAGATGTTCTGTCATAATAAAATCTAACAGATTTTATTAATGAGTACTTTAACCTTATTTTTGTTGCTAGTGCAGAGCAGTGCAATGAGCAATGCTACTTAAGGAATGATTGTGCTACGGTTGTACGACAGCTGACTAATAAACATTTCTGTGTGTTTCAGTTTCTAGATTATGAGCTATCCACCTTGCATTTTAAAATATGTTACTTACTCCTGTAAACAAACGTAACAGCCACTGAAGTAACGGAGCCACAAGACACATCTTTCTTCAGTGCTCCTAGGCAAGAACTCACCTGTGGGGAACAAGCTGAACTGGGAGAGCCTTTGGCTGTGGCAGTGCCACTGAGCTCCTGCCAGCTTGAAGCAGCACCCCTGCCTTGCGCTGATATTTTGGCTCCACACAATAGAATAATTGGGAGGAAGAGCATAAAGGAATGCTTATAGTGGTACTTGTAAAGGAAAGTAAAAGCCCGAACTACAGGTTTATGCCAAGTTCTCGTAGTGCTGATATAAACTTTATCCTTTCAAGCTTCTTAATGTGTGTCAGTATAACATCCTGATAGGTTTCATGTTTAAAATTGCAAGGTCCTAGATGGGATTTCAGACATTTAATATATTCTACAGGGTGAAGAAGATTTTGGGGCACTGTAAAACGAAACAGGAGGTCATTGATAGATGTTGGGATAGTAACGATGTGTGATTCCTGTGGCTTCCTGTAAAGGCCAAGGGCAAACACAAAAAGGCTCACATCCAAGAACTGGACATAAGGTGCCTAAGGTGTGTCTGGGACAGGATTGAAATATGAGTACCTCACCTTCAAATAATGCTTAATTTCCACCTCACCCTCAACACATGGACATTTCTCAGATGCTCTGTCATTTCTAAAGTGTAACATTTCTCATCTTACTGTCACTGAACATCTGTCGGAGCTCAGGTCCTCTCATGCATCGACTTTGAGACTTTCTCTTAGAGAAACCCTGTGTTTAAAAAATGCAATGAATAAATAGCAACAAATAATAAATATATCCATGCGAAGTTCCTCCACACGGGGCGCACAATATTGCAGATGATTGCCTACTGACATTGGAATAAAGTCACATGCATTCCTGCTCCATACCCAGCCCTCAAGCCCTTGTCTTTCCTGTGCAAACTAAAATTGATGTGAGTGGAGACCTGAGATTACATGCAAATCCAGGTGAAAAAACATCACTTTATTAGAGCATATCAATACAGATAGGCTAGAGTCATGCTATATGGAAGAATTGATTTAACTTAGGTTTTTCGTTCCTGGCCAAATGTTTTAGCAGCTAAGCTTTTGGATGCATTAAGGGGCAGCAAGGCTGCTGCTCCCTTCTTGGTGCATTTCAGAAGAAAAGAGTGAATTCTCCTTTCTTTTGTTAAAGAATGTACTGGTTTGCAGTGCAGTGTAGTAGTGCCAGGGCACCTGAATTCCCTGGACATCCAGGATTTGATACAGTTTCTGACCTCATCTTTTCAGACAGGTTAAGACTACTTTGTTCAGCATGCTGGATTTTTTCCCTTCTGTAGGCACCCAACTCTTCTCACCTACTAAAAGGCAACTGAAATATCTTGCTCAGAGCTCCAGCTGGACTTTAATGGAGGTATCAATGGAGTACACCATGGCACAAAGTAAGGATGTTTGGAACAGCATAAATCCTCTACCAAGCACCAGCTTATCCACCCCACTTCTCCCCAAATAACTCCCTGGGTACACAGCTTCACTGGCAATAGTGTTTTCATGGGAAGTCCCAGCAAAGGTAGGGATTGAGATATTTTAACTCAGCTTCCCTACAGAGTGAGGCTGTGTTACAAGGGGAAGGAAGACAAGGTCCTCGCATAAACCAGAATTGTAGGAGCAGCCAGCTGGTGGAACAAGATTTCCATTGCATTCCTTGAAAAACTTTTACGAACATCCACATGAACCAGAGCTACTAAAACCTGACACTTTAATATATTTACAAAGTTTATGTATGTTATCAGCACATGCAATACTCCCATTAGGATTTATTACAGGTTTCTTTAGCAACAACATTTTTTATCATAACAGCTCAACTGGTCAGAGAGAGGAAAACAGCCAGTTTCTCCAGAATGAGCCTCCCACACGCACTTGCCCAGCATTATTGAGTTGCTTATTCATGAAGATTACACAAACCAGTGTCAGCAAGTGTTTCATAACCTTGTTTCCTTTTCCTAGAATGTTCATTATTAATTTCACTTTTTCTATGCCACTGAATAATGAGTTGCTGGTGCTATATTACTTGATGTTACTGCCGAGGGAAGAGCTAGCCCTCCCAAAGAGAAAAGTGAGAGCAAAGGCTATTTATTCAACATGGGAGTCAGATGTTAAGTGCAAGTATTTCGCAAACACATGGGGATGGATGAAGATTCCAGAAAGTTTTAGTATAACACAGAACTAAAAATAATCAGCTGAAATGAGACCTTCTTGTGCTGGGCATGTTGGCTGCAGATGTTTAATAGCAAGATCATGAAGGCCTTCACAAAATGACATGATGTTGTATTTTGCAGAAAAAAAAACAACCCCAACAACAATTTCTGTTTTGCAGTCCAAAATGAAATCACACATTTGTCTCTTGTGTTTATGTTTTATGAAGAGTTGGGCAATTGACAAGTTTCAGAGTTGAGGGAGTATTAAAAGGGAAAGTAGAATTCTGTATGAGAGTGTAGAATTTGTAACTTGTGCTATGTCCTAGACAAGTATTTTTAAGATGAAGACCCTGACTTTAGGAATGAAACTATTTAAATGTGCCTTTTAAGCTACCAATTGAGAAGTTTCAGATGTGTAAAAATCTGTCAGTAGGATTCAGCTTCAAGTGAATGTCAGCAAAAGGGCATCCTTATTGCTGCTTAGGTCATACATTATTTCTGAAGAATAGACCAAAGTCATTTTGAAGAACAGATAAACATAAAAACTAGTTCCTCTAGGCACATTGTGGACAAAAATATTGCATTTTATCTCCATTGGCATAATTTATTTTTGCCACAAACCTACAAAATCAATATGATTTGAAAGTGCTTATTCTCTTCCATGACTGGGTTCTTTCATCTGAGTAATTAACTAAGATACTAATCCTGCTTTAAAGCCCTGGTTTCCTTTAAACATAGAACAAGTAAGCTGCCACATTACTACCTCTAAGTTCAGTATATGTAGGAAGAAGTGACATATATTATGGTTGTGTGGTCTCAGTCACTCTGTGAACGTGAAAATTATGGATGAAATTTCAAACAGGCTTTCTTTTATGAAGTATTTACATATTGTACCTGGATACTCTGCTAAACACCGGTCTTCCCAAGCTTTATGAAGGTTAGAAGCACTGAGTGGGGGAGGATCTGGCTGGCCACAAAGGAAACTGTGAACTGTACCAGTTCAAGATGAGGACAGGCTGCTATTCACCCCTTTCTGAAATCACATCATTTCCAGCTACCCAGTAGCAGAGAAGTTAATTTCTCTCTCAGGATAAATCACACCTGAGTCTGGATAAAATAGATTAATCAAAAGAGTAGCCTTCTCTTGTATTTTCATACTTTCTTGATTATGTGAGAGAGGAGGATTCTAACCATAGCTACCGCTAAAAGACCACCAAGCATTATGAAAGTCAATCTATAATCCTTTTTGAAGCCTTGCATAATTTCTTGAGAAGTAAGTTATTCATCTGTGAAACTTGCTAGTTGAGCCTTCTAGTCTGGTTCCATGACTGGCTGTGGTTACTTCTGGGAACAGGAAAAAGGGCCTGTGTTTTTCATGTGGAAGTATGCAGAGACCTTGGACACATTTTGTTCAAAAGAGATTAGTCACAGAAATTGCAGTACTGCATATAAGAGAGTTTATTCAGAAGCAGAATCTTTCATCCTGTCTTCCTTAACTCATACAGAAACATTCTCTGGCTTATACAGTTATTTCCCTGGAACCCCCTGACCCCACAGCTGTTGTCCTAGAACTGGAAAAACTCATCCTTATGCATTGTCATCTCTCCCTTCTCCTCTACACATTAATATCTATATCTGTATATATGCATTCCCATACATACATCAAAGTTCACATCAACACAAGCAAGAATTAAAGCATTTTCACTTTGAGATTATCTTAAAACATAGGTGAAATCCATGCTGATAACCTCAGGCAGAAGTTTTTAACTCCACGTGAAGTCCTTTGGTTTGTCTGAAAACTCCAACTCTTCTCCTGTTGTTCTTATCTGTTTGGTCATGGAAAACAAAATCATTAATTTTATGTGGGTTAAACCAAATGCTAAATTCAAAAACAACAACAAAAAAATTGTCTGGGAAGCTTGGTAGGGGGCCCTCTTTTTTTTTTTTTTTTTTTTTTTTTTCTGATGAGCTCGTCATGTCTAAAACTGTATCAGAAAGTTATATGGACCCTTCCTTTTTGATTATGAAACCTTTCTTGCTTTCCAAAAGACCTGTATCACTAGGTTGGGAATTTTACTTAGCCACATGGAAGGAAGATGATGCTCCAGAGATTATGCTCTGGGCATGGAAAATTGGTGGTTCCAGTGAAAAGGGTCTTTCCTTGCCACTGTGACAATGCAGCAGCACTGCTGCTGCTCTTCCCTGGGGTTGGCCATGCATATGGGTGCACTTCTGTAACTGCATCTGTGCACATGCAAGGCAAGACAATATTCCTCTCTTTTATCAGCAAACAGAAATGTTGCAATCATAAGGCACATGCCATACTAACCCGAGGTTTTCAATTACAGCCTCTGCATTGTTTTTAATGGGAGATGGTTTAGGCAGAATAAACATGTCACAAAGGTTAAGGGACTGATTCTGCTTATAGATACACCTCATGTCAGGAGGCAAGTATCTCACAGAGCCCTGCCGGCATAAAATTTGCATGTGCACTGAATCCAGCCTAAATGTTTATACTGGATACTAAAAAAACATGATAAGTGGGAGGTTTTTGTTGCCAATCACCAAGAAAAGGAGCAGAAATGCAGTCTGTAATTCACTTTGTGAGTTGCTGGTACAGGAAATGAGGGTATTCCACTGTCTTTTGTCAGAGAACCGATGTAATTTGCCAATTAAAAGTGTAGGAGAAATATTTTATGGCTTTCTTGATGTTGCACTTATTCACCCTGCCCAGCACTGTGTATTCCTGAACATTTCCCTCCTTTGCCTTCCCTCTGTTCTTACAGATATTGAACCTGAGCACTATCTCTCAAAGTAGTGCCTGATGTCATTCACAAAATGAGAACATGCATCAGAAAAGACTAGCTAAGTAAGTGAGCACAGGAATGGACACAAAATGTTGCATTTTCTGAAGTGGCAAGTGGTAGAGGGAGTAATAAGTCTAGACCACCTCCATTAGCCTGCCAGATTTAACACATGTATGATCCATGTCCTTGTCATAATCCATTTAACACATGAGCCCAGCCCAAGCCTACTGGAAATGAGAACTAGCAGGTGAATGCATTGAACCAGAACAGACACACCAGAATTCACATGAAGTCATACATCCAATATACAGGATGTGCAATAATGTGACTTTTGTCAAATCAAATTTTAAAATATTTATTTTCTCATAGTCTTAGAAACTTCTATTCTTCCTTAGTGTCACTCTAAAGAAACATGTTTTTACTGTTCTCTCATCCTCACTCCCTTGTTTATATCTACAAGGAAGTTTCTGCCTCAACACAGTTTTCCCTTTCAATTATAAATTATAGAAATTATTGCAATTTGCATCGCTGAGATCACGGTTTTGGGGAGAAATGGTGAAAAGAGAAAGGATGACCTTGAGCTGTGGTATGATGACTTGATGACAGCAGTGGGTTTTCTTGGTGAGAGAGAAGAAGCACTGAACAACTCCTTTGATTTACAGAGACAGATTGTAAAAAAAAAAAGCCATGAATCTCTGCATATACAGAAAGATGTGATTCCTTGGAGACTATGTCAGATATAAGGAAGGATGGGAAGGTTTGCATAGAATAACAGAGAATGTAGCCCTAAGGTCTATCAAATGCAAGAACAGGAAGTGTGAAGTTTGTAAAGTGGTGAACTATTCTGAATGTGTCATCAAACATGTTTTGGCTGTTTGACCAAGCACAGATACCAAGCTATCCATCCAGTTTGTCTACTGCTTTCCCCTTCTGGGACCAGCAGAAAAAAATGCACTGTTTGCAGAAATACTGAGCAGGGAGGAAAGCCCCCTCCACAACATTGTGCTTTTCCCCACCACTCCATCAGGGATGGTCAAGATGTGTGGCAGGGCAGTTGGCCTCGACTCAGTAAAACTTACAAACAGGAGTTTATTCAGAAGTAGAATCCTCCTCCTCAGCTGCATTGTTGCAGACAGGATGGGCAGCAGAGTTCCTCATCTGAACTGCAATGTGCAGCTCTGCTCACTACACTCTTTAAGCAATTCCCAGCTTTTGTAATGCCAGATGGTCCCAACTTTCTCTATGCCAAGCCCTTTCTCCAACACATTGAATTCCTCAAAGCTCTGCACATCTCTATTCTCTCTAGTGACAGAAGTTAAATAATGTCCACAAATGGAAATATCTACTCCTCTTCTTGGCTTGCTGTGGAGCCATAATCCCCCTCCCCCAAAAATATTCAGTCTAAGTGGATTTACAGAGTTAGTCTGAAAGTTTCTGGATTAGAAATCCTATGGTTCACAGCAGAAGTGTGAGCACTGCTGTCTCGACGGGCAGGCCAGCGCTTCTTGCTTCTCTTTAAGATGGACTCTGTCCGATGACGCAGGGGCAGAGGAGGTACCACACCCTGTCCGGCCGTCAGCCTCGTGCTCAGACAGCTCTTTCAGCTGCCAGTTCTTCTTTAGGGTTTTACAATGAAAAAGTTTCAAACAAACATCAGATGAAAGCAATTTTGAGCCTAAACCAAGCATGGCCAGGTTTGCATTGGTGATTTATTGGTGCAAGTCATCAGCTCCTATTACCTTTTACTTGAGCCATGCAATTCTCTGGCTTTCAGACATTTCTAGGGCCTGATTCTTTTCCTATTGAAGTTAATGGGAGGTTTTGCCACTGATTTCAATAGGAGGCCTCTAACTTTCCAACCTTTCCAACCTGCCTATAGAGTCTTGAAGTACTTCCAGGTTTCCATCATAGTCTGCGGTTCCCCTCTTTAAGTCAATTGGACATTAACAGATTGCCTAGGTCCACACCTTTGGATAGAGAAAAGCTCCAGATCTGATTCAGCGCTCACTCACACACCAGCTTTATACCCCAGTGGAGTTCCTCCTGATTTATATTGGCAGGAGAGTGAGGTCCAATGTTACTTATGCCTGGGTCATTGCCAGCAGAACAGGGAGAGAATTCAAGTCACTTGTTATCCCCTTCCCCACACCTCTCAATCATAGCATAAATGTATGTACATATATGTGGATATATTAGAATCATCTGGACTCTTTTAAGTTATATGCCATTGAAACTGACTTCAAATTCAAGTTTTAAAGTTGAAATAACAAAGAAGGAAAAAAGAGTCAGAAGGGAGCCAGCTGCAAGGGTACTCACAATTTTCATCAGTCTACAGGACACTCCTAATAACATATTTTACTACTTTGTAGTGAACTTTCTTTGCTTCTGCCATAAATATATTCCCTATGCTGTAAATGAATAGCTTGCAAGCTCACTAAAGTTAATATAGAAGAATAAATCTTAACTACCTAATGTCAGGTCAGAAATATAAATCTTATCTAATATGCCAGGTCAGAAGGAAAGAATACTTTTTGCTGAAAATAGCAAATACTTTCCAGTGCAGAGTCGGAACTTATTTTTCTCTTTAAAAAAATGTGCTGCCCCTAATAAGATGGGTTGAACAGTCTCTTTTTAGAATCTCCAAAAGAAAAATAAACACACAGAGCAGAGTTAATTTATAAAATGCTCCAAAGTTTATCTTGGCAGAACAGTTGTAGGCAGTGAGAGTTCTCTCCCTCTCATACATGCATTCATACACACACACAGACACACACACGTCTCAAAATTAAGACAGGACTTTACAATAGCAAATGCTACAGAAAACTTATAAAACTGAGTAAATTCATAGATTCTTATTCATGCAAGGCTCTCATTTTCAAGTCAATGGAAATTTTTCCAAAGAAAGGCAACAATCCTTGGTGCCTTTTTGTGTAAGTACAGACCTGCTGTGTCACAGTGGGGGAAAGCGAGACACACAAGTGCCTCGTGTCTCAGGTCCCCCTCCCATGTACCAGCACTTCTGCTAGCTGTAAAGCAGCGATGCAGCCACCGTCCCGTCCTCCTGCCTGGCCAAGACCCCACTTGTTAGACACAGCTGGACAGCCTGGTGGATGATCTGCTAGCCAGCAGCTGCTGGCACAGAGGTGCTTCCCAGTAGCCCCAGGCTCCTACTGCTGCTCATCCTCTTGTTACTCCTCCACACCTGCTTTACACCCTGTTCTCACCAGAGCCAAGGTAACTTCAGAGCCTGAGGAGATGAGGCCCACCAAGGGCTTTCTTTCAGCCTCAGAGTATTAACTTTATTTATTTTAAAGTCCATATCAACCTGTGTCAGGGAGCCACAACAACAGGAAAATATTGCAGGTTCCAGATCTACCAGCCAAGAGATTGTCCAAGAGAACAGCAGGTGCTATGCTGACATGCCCAAACAATTTGGAGCTCCTCCACCTCTTTTAGCAGCCACTGGCCTTTCACACAGTTTATTTACTTCAGTGTCCGCAAAGCAAACAGTCAAACAGTAATTTTCCCCAAGATAAACACGAATAGAGGCAGTTTTACATGACTGAACCACAACTTGATGCTGGGGTTTGCACAGTCCTCTGGACCATTTTGCTCAGTGCCACCAAGGTACTCAATGCAGAACCTGTCTCACTAAAGCCCCACAAAAGAATGCAATAAGTAGTTCTCTTCTCTTCTCTTCTCTTCTCTTCTCTTCTCTTCTCTTCTCTTCTCTTCTCTTCTCTTCTCTTCTCTTCTCTTCTCTCTCTCTTCCCTCTTTTTCCTTTTTGCCTTCTGGGAAGTTGCCAGTTATGTCCAGCATTTGGTCTGACAACTGTTCTACTGTAAATATTTAGAAGAATCCATTAGAGATTAAACAAAGTGTAAGTAACTGCTCCTAAGTGATAGCTCTTATTAATGTTTGCAGCTATAGACTCTTAACAAATGCATATGAAAGTCCTACCTCTCGGCTGCTTGTGAGAAAGGGCAAGACAGAAAGCAGCAACCAGAACACAGTAATTTGAGCGTCAGTGTGTTATCATTACAAATATCAGCACAGAGACAGCATTCTGTAGAGCGTGTACCATGCTTGCAAATCTTCCAGACAGCAACGGGCAGAGTGTGTTACCCTGACCAATGTATTTTAAATGATCCGTATAAAGCCACAAGAGCGCTCAGAGTCTCTGTTAAGATGTTGACATCTTTGCTTTTCTCTGGTCTGCCCCAAAAATATAACCTCCCCCCCACCCCCCCAAAAAGAAACCCAAAAAAAAAACCCCAAAAAACCCACCCAAAAAAAAAACAAAATCAAAAAAACCCCAAACCACCAAGTCCCCTTCCACCTCAAAGTATTCAAAGTATCAAGAATTCTCATGTATTACATGGGAAAAGACAAGCACTGGTCTGGTGGATTTTTTTAAACTCTTATTGTATTCCAAAATTATCCTGTTTATACAGCATCTTAAACGTTCCCTGTGCAGTAGGATATTAGGGGCTGAGAAAGGATGAACAATCACATTGTTCTGGATCTTATTATGAAATGTTGCGATCAGCCACTGGTGTTCTAAAAGAGCTAGCTAAAGACTCCAGTGGCTAGCATCAATGAAATACTTAAGAAGTAATTCTAGCAGAAGTCTCTTTCCAGTGGGCATAATTTTGAGAATTATTAAAAAATGCTGCTTTTGCAAGCAACTGAGATGAACGAAGATGTATAAACACATCTACATGTTAGCCTATTTGTTTGCTTAAAAAAGTAACTGATGTTTTAGGAACACGATGAGCAGCAGGTATATGTCTTTGCACAGACACACCATAGCAGACTTTTCTATCATAACAGAGGTTGGTGACACAGATTTTTAAAATTTTAATTACTTTATTTATTGGCAGTGATCAGTGAGTAGAGCGTGCTAGTTCCAATACAGAAGGGGTAAAAATTGGATACAACATTTGACTCCATTGTCCACATTGAACAATCCTGCAAGAAAAAGGCCTGGAGCTTATCCAGACCACTTATTATGCTTTCCCAGGGTAGAAATGTCTGGTACTCACAAATAATGCATGTAAGGTGGACCTCTTAGCATCATGTCTAGTTTTCGAAGCTACCAGTCTCCTTCCCATATCTTATCCACTTACCTTAAATAAAATGTCTGGATAATGTGTCTAGGTTATCCTAGACATCAATCTGTGCTCATTCTTTCAACTCAGTTTCATAGTCATGTCCAACCTTTCAAAATTAGTCACGATTTTCTATAAGTGACTTTAGATCTTAGCTGGAGAAATAAATAAAAGCAACCTGGACAACTTGGAGGGCTGGGCATGAGCTACTGAGCAGGAATGTGCTGACGTGGTGGATACTCCTATCTCTGATCATGGTGACTTACAGAGCTGGTGGCTTCTGTGTCACAGCAGGTAAGAAGGTAGCATGTAAGGCAATTTATCTTCTTCTGTACCTCTGTGTGTGCATATTATAAGAGTTTCAGAAGGCCAAGCAGAAAAGATACTCATGCTCTAGAAAGGCTGTAGTGGTCTATTCAAGAAACAGGAACATTAGTAAGCTAGTCAATTAGACAAGTGTCTAAGACACAACAAAAGAAAATTATGTGAAATCAAAAGAATACTTTCTTGATATTCTCCCACTCTCCATCCTGCACAAATATATAATGGTAACATCAACAAGTCTCCTACAATCTGTTTGCTTACCCTGATGCCTCATTCAGCAGATATGCTACATTGACACCTTACTAGACATAAAATTCCAATTTTCTTCATAAGGCAACAATGTGCAGTTTGTTATAAGAAAATTAAAGTTTATTTAATTTCTGAAATCTCCTGTGAAACAACTAGTTCTCAAATCACAAAGAAAATATTGGATCATCACCTTATATTAGAAATATGGCACTTTTATTTGCTTTTATCTACTATTATTTTGTTGTCTTTTTTAAAAAAATTGTTAGAATTAGAGTGATAAGCATAGCACAACCCACTGTGAGTAAGAAAACTGTGATATTGCTGATACTATCATAATGCAAAATGCTGACAAAAGGCTATCTTGCCAGCATGTGCCCCTAGACAGGGGCACAGCAGCAAGGGACATCAGAAGGTGCTCAGCATAAAGTGTTCATCCACTCAGTGGTTCCTTATACACAATAATTTATGGCTAAGTTACAGCATGCTTTTTAACAGATATCTCACCTCTGATTTGTAACATACATGTGACTGAGATTATACTGCCTCCCTGAGACTGCTGCAATAATTTTATCTACCAAGGCTTTCTAAATTTTATCTTAATTAATGCAGTCTCGCTGATACCTATTTCCAACCATTGATTGGTTATATCTTTACTTCCAGTGGTAGATATCATTATAGCAGAGGTATTTTAGGGGCAATGTTTTGTTACAGATTGCCTTTTTTTTTTTTTTTTAACTGCCTAGACAAAGAACTGTTGTGAAGTGTGCTCAGACAAGGCTGGTTTTGGAGAAAACAGTCCCCTAAGGTAGTTGCAGATTTTACTATGCTTTTTTTATCTCTAAGAGGAGACTTGACTGAGCCCTCAGCATGTCTGAGCTCAGTCCTGTTCTATGCTACTGGAAGCCTTTTGGTGATAAATATTCATGTATCTGTTCTTTGCCTACAAAATTGTTATGGGAGAATTGGGGCAGGGTCTAACACAGCACTGTCCCTATGTTGCGACCAAGAAACTGTGTTTCTGGTGGAAGCAAAGGCATGAGGACATCCCAATTTCCCTCATTGCCATGCCCTGCCTGCCACCAGCAGCTCTCAAGCGTTATGAAGCAACAAGACCCTTCAAAGCTTAGAGATCTTCATAGGTGGAAAAGTGAGGTGATGAACTGTCCCTTCTTAATCCCTGGTACTGAACTATTGCTTCTGCCTGGGCTTTGGGATAGCTGTGCCTCCTCCTTGCAATACAAAGCAGAGTAAGACCCATAGCAACCAATCTGGACTTGCTGGCAAGAATCACAGCTTCAGCCTGAGGGGTTCCCCAAATGTCTCGGTTCAGAGTGGTTATAGCAGCCAACAGACAGGCATTTCCCATCCTTCTCCAAACATGTGTTGTTAAAGGGAATATGGCCCCTAAAGCATTTACTTACATCATGGAGCTGCATCTCATTTGATTGCTGTAAAATGCTTTGAGGACCACAGGGTGAAAAGTCCTACAGAACTGCACGTATATTTGGAGTCTTACTGATGCTGTTGCTATGTGATTATATAATTTTCTCAGGGGTTTTAAGGATGGTTGAAATCACTGTAGTTTGCATTAATTATACTTATCCTCTTTTTCCCATGTATGAGATAAACTTTGCAAATGTTTTCCCTGATCATTTGACCTCCTTTTTATTTAGCTTGCCTTTGAACATCTCTTTCTAATTTTCTGTGAGAACACCTTTGTGGTACTGGCTTTTTTCCATATGGAGTGTTACATATGATGTTGGTATGGAAAGTATTATAAGGCAAACAGCAGATTTAAGCTGAAAAAGATACTTTAGAGATTAATGAACAGGCTTTGAGTCTCTCCTTTTATAGGACACTGGTTTGAGTCTTACTGAAATCAAAGCAATCTGTTTGCCTTCCTGTGAGGATATAGCTTAGTAGCCCCTTATAAAACTACTTAGTAATTTAAAAGTCAAACACTTTTATATTAAAAAAGCACTGAAATTATTATCTTTGTTGAGTCTCTTGCTAACACACAAAGGAACAGGGCTGCTGACTCCAAGCACTGTAGGAATCTTACTCCCAAATATAATGGCAATGATTTAAAATGCATGAACATTAATTTTAAAAAGTTAATAAAGTAGTGCTAGAAGCCTTACATAAGTCTTTTGTATTCACACAGCTATGCTTTTCTCTTCAGTATTAGGGAAGAGAATTTTTTTCCAATCTTCTAAAAATAAGGAGAAAAGAATAATGATAATGGTTTTACTCTCTCAGACACCATGAAAACATGGTTATTATGTTGAAAACATTTTTTTTTTCCGATACAAAATTACCCGAAACTATTGGGTAAGAAGCTAAAAAATAGAAATGTTTAACTTTGAATTAGTTAATGACTGAGAAGTTCAAGGTGTTATTTTCAAAGTTAGTATGTTAGGAGTTAGGCTTTTGCCTACTTCAGGGAAATAAGTGTCTGCTCCAAGCACAAGAGCCTCCATTCAAGAATGAGTCCTTAATTTCAATCAGGTATTCAAGTCTAATTGAAGTCAAGGGGTCTGTAACATATGCGTGTAGGTAACCATATGCTGATGTGCTTTTTGGAATGAGGAGGAATTTAATCATGGGCTTACATGGTAATTGAATGGGGTTTTTTCCCAATTTGGTCTGGGTAGGCAGAAAGTAGCATAAAAGGGATCAAGGAACATTAAAGCTTGTTAACTTAGTGCTCAGTGTAGAGGAGAAAAAGAGCCTTTTATTTCCCTGAAATTTCTGACCTTTTTTGTTATTTTTCTTCTCCCTGTTGCTCTTTGCTCACCAACCACAGCTCTCGTTTGCTGTGGACAATTCCCAAAGGGAACATTCCTCGCTGGAGTAACTTACCCAGCTCTTTTCCTTAATTTACAGTGAGCACAGCACCCCTTGCAGAATCCATAGCAGACCCTTTGGCTACAAGCCAGTGCTAATAGCATGTTTTCCAATAATCTAATCTCTTCAGTCACAGAGCAGAAATCAGAAAGTTAAAAGAACTGGCTTCTCAACTTGTCTCAGTCTGCCTTTGAAATCTGTGCATGGAAATGTTGTGTGAATAACTACAATAAATTGTTACCACACTTGCACCCATGACTCAATAGTTGTGCCCATAACAATCTGATGTATATGAGAGAACCCTCTATAAAGCAAGGTTTAATGTGGTGCCAGAAACAGACTTTCTCATGAAGCCTTGCTTGTGCAAAGAAGCCAGAAATTTCAGCCAAAGCTGAGGGCATATTGTAAATATCCATGAATTAAACACCTCACAATCCTAAGAGATAAGTATCGTTTCTCCTTTGCAGATGAAAAAAATTGAAGCTCAAAGATGATAAAGCTAAAATTTTAAAGTTTGGCTCTAGAAGTGAAATAGCAATTCTTTGATTGGACTCCTGAATAAATAGCTTCAATTTCAGACCTCTGACCACCTGCATCTTCTGCAGCCATTCTGAAAATGAGTGTTTGTACACAGGAATGAAGCAGGAGATTAGTTGTCTAACTAGAGGTCCTAGATTTGAAAATGTAGATTCTAGTACTTTACAATGCTAGAAAGGGACCTTAGCCAACTTTATCAACCTTCAAACCCAAGAACCCCTAACTTTCTCCAAAGGCACATAACTCAGTGGTTTTGTTAGCAAAAGACAAAGCAACTAGATGCTGAAAGTTAACCTACACCTTTTACCTTTTACCAAGGGTTCTTTTTCATGTGTGCTGGACTGTGTATATTTTTGCTTTGGAGGTGCGGAACTGACACCATAATAATTTTTTTTGCTGATTTCTAACATCATGCAGAACTCTGGTGGTCTTCTGATTACAAGCTGACAACTGGGTCCATCATTCTAATTCAGACCTGTATCCCTACATGGATGATTTTGATTGCTGTCACCAGGAGCATATGCTTTTTGGGTACTTGGGGTAGCAGTTTGCTGCCTCTGTGAGACAAACAGCTTGATTTTCTTTGTGCAAGTCCAGGAGGCCAAGAAGCCACTCAAGGAAGGTATTTTCATTCTAGGGCACAGTTCAGTCTTGCCTTTTGCTTATTCCATTTTGGCATCTGCTTGTGACATTTTTTAGCACAATTTTTCTGCAGCAGCCCAGCATTTTGAGTGGTGTTGTTGCGGTCATCTCACATCCGAGCCCTGTCTCATGGCAGCCCAACGTGGTGGCAAGCCACTAGCCACCAGCTGAGCTGCCCAATATTCATCATATTGAATACTTTTAAAATAACTGCTGTGATTTCATGTTTTTCTAATATCTAGGGGATGTTGGGTTTTCACTGAAGCCTAACTAATTGTTGGCATAACTTATATTAGGCAGTTCTATTTGCAATTGTGGGTTCTATTTCTATCATTCTGCATCAACTTAATTAAGTTACAGCGTGACAGAACAGAACAGAACAGTCCTTTCTTCCTCATTACTGGAGTTATTAGAAAAATGTTCTTCAACAGAGCATGTTGCAAAGTGCTAAGGATATTTTACAAGCTGGTTAAGGCATCTGGCACTGGAAAAATCATCTCTCTTAGGCCACAAAACAGTAAATGGATAATTTTCTTGTATAAGAGCTTAGTTAGGAAGATGTGTCTTACAAATTTGTACTTGAATGTGCAGAGCAAGGTTAAACATGCACCCTCAGGATGCTGCTCTGACCCGGCCTAAATGATGTGACTCCTACGATTGTTACCAATTAAATACTTCAACAAAAGTATGTTTTTATGATCACGTCTTCAATTGTGCATAAAAAGTGTCAGATGTCACTTTTGATGTGCATCTCAGTGATATTACACAATATATTAGACAAATAAAAAAGTCATTCTTAAAATTTATAGTTCATAGTTTGCCCACTAATCTTTCCAAATGTGAGGAGTTTTTTCTGTTTAGGCTACAGACAAATTTTAAAGACAAATCAGACTTTTTTTCATGTTTTTTGCCATTGTACAGAAACATTAAAATGGCTTCAAAACCATTGACTTTTCAGCTCTTACTATAAAATGTTTAATAAGACTCATAACACTAACCCAAAGTTTCCTAGATATTTAATTCTTGATTTTATATATAATTATTGGGCTATGAGGTTTTGTTTTTCTTTACCTAATATTGTCAATAGGTGGCCTCAGTTTATTTTTTTTGTTTCTTTTTGCTTTTAAATTGAAATTCTGTATCTTATAATTGTTTATCACCTTTAAAATGTTGCTATTGCTATTTTAAATTAAAGCCACTCAGACAATTCTTAATGGAATAAAATTCTATTAGGATACAACGCTCTTCAAAAATAGAAACATTTTGTCAAATATTTTGACAAAGTTTGATGTGTTGGTGTTATACTGTTAATTTGATTTGGGATAACAGACATACTATTACAGATGTTACATCAACTAAAAAAAACCAACCCAAAAAACAAAGACAAAAACCAAACAGAAGTTTTAATTCATTTAAATTCATTTTCTCTTCCAATCAACTGACCTGATTGGTGTGCAAGTCCTCAGGGATTGGTGGCTTATCACCACAAAGAAAATGACCTGTTTCTCTTTGTGCTTTAGCACAAAATGGACGATAGCCTTGATTTCGTCACCAGCACCCCAATAATTCAGCTGAAATACTTTGCAGCACAGCTGTAGCTCAACAGCAAACTGCCTGCTGTGTGTCACTGCAGTGATGTCAGATGCATTACGGTTTTGGGGAAGTGAACGATGCTCCCTGTGAGCGCCAGCTTTCTTTCATGTGGGTCGGTGTGTGTGGCAGTGAAGCTGGTTGGGAGGGAAAGGCTCAGACTTCAAAGGGAGGGCAGCACGCAGAAGGGGTGATAAAGCAAGCCCTAACTACGTGCCATTCATAGTTACTTCACTAGAAAATCCAGGCACACAGAGCTGTTGAACTGAGTCAGTTTCTCAGGATTCAAATGCCTACTTAAATCTCACTCATCCTATTACTTAATCCCAATCTAAACAGGCCATCCGATCACACTGCCTAAAAATCAGATAACTATGCTCCAAACCATGGACTATGCTAATGCTGATTCACAAATTATTCTCACCTGTTTTCTTCACAGGAGTTTTACCATTGACTTTAGGGCCTCAGGACTTTTGTCAATGAGTCCAAGCTGACTGGTGATGATGACTCTTGTCTATTTTCCACCAGAGTTTAATCTGATTTCACATCACACTGTTCATGTTTTGCAGTCAGAAACTTTTGACTTCTTTCTCTTTTAGACAAGCATGAGTCCCAGTGACATGAGTGAAAGGTGAAAACAGTTGGATCATCATTTTCTGAGTGTCACTACACAGCACTATTTTAATCATTGATTTCAACTTGGAATTCTGGACAGTATTTTGTGTCACTGGCAGGTGGATGGTCCAGTCAGCCTGGAGAAGTTAGCCTTTTTCCTTCAAGAAAATGTGAGATCAGAGTTTTTCCTGGTTACACGTTGTAGAACATAATTTTTAGAGATTTTCTTGCATTGTGATACTCCTTAATACCTATACTATGACTTAAAATCTTGATGTGAGTCTTGAATTTAAAGAAGCATGTTCCATTTCAATGTTTGCAGGCGTCAGTCCAGAACAGTTCCACTGCAAGCAACATATTTGGGGCTTCCAGTTAGCTTCAGTATGGTATGAATTTAATCATTACACAGAAAGAAATAATTTCATTCAGTACAAACTTTTGATCAGTTCCACTTAGGAAAATACATTAAATCGAGAGGATATTAAGTAATTGACCAAAGGCACATCTGAGCACCGCCAAGGCAGCGGGCTGGCCTGCTGTCTGGCTTATTAATTTTTTAATGCTGTAAACATGGTAGTAGAAGATCATAGTTTCGACATGGGATTACAGGCTTTTGCTGTCTAAACCCTTCTCCCTAGTCCCCGGCATGGAAAGTAAAATCTGTTACATCCTGCTGTTCTTTCTGTGGTTTCTGAAACAAAACTTTGAGAGAAAAACTCTGGTCTCAAAAGACCCTGTGGGAAATGAGAAACTTTCAAATGCTACTGTAGTTGTGTAATGTTGACAGTATGAGCTGAGTGATCCTTATACAGATTGGAAATACACGAGCATCTGCATAATATGCAACAATCAAAGTCTCCAGTATGTTAAGAGAACAAAACAGGAGAAGCAAATGGGGTGTGGGGGTACAGGCTCTGCTGCCACCAGGATAGCCTAAGCATTCACAACCTTTGTTAGAAACACAAAAATGAGAGATGGAAAGTTACCATCAAGCAGAAAGACTGCACATTTCAAAGAATGAGCCTGTACACTATACATTTTTGCTTCTTCACTCAGTAGAAGCATGCATCTCTTGTAGGGGAGAGATTGAAGAGTCAAGGGAGTCACAGTGGTGGTGGCAAATTTGTTTTTAGAGCTCTGTGTCCATATGAACAGTATAAAATCAGCTGGGGATCTTCATGACAGCAACTTGCAGGACTAGATTTTTAAAATACTGTCTATATGTGCATCAAATATAATCTCTTTCCAAAAGTCACACCTCCTTTTTTTGATCTGAGCACAGATGCTTTATTTGCAAGTAGGTGAATCTGACAACTGTCATAACACAGCTGGTTATGGAATTATTAGGTTACTACAATTACTGGGTTACTACTTTTAATAGATCACATATTTACCTTTCTATAACAGCTTTTTTTTTTTTATCTAGGCAATAAGATAGAGATGATGTAATTGAGTTTACATTTTAGAAAAAATTTATAATGTATAGTCTTGAAGGCTGGTTATTTGGAAACAACTACAGCTGACTCTAAAAGGAATATCTGTAGTTGTTTAGAGGATTTAGAACCTGATGTGAGAAAGTATTGCCTTCACCATCATCATCACTATCGGGTTGTTTAAGGCAATTTTCTCAGGGATCCTCTTTAGTTCCTATACTGGTTAAACTTCCTGGCTCTTTGAATGTTGGTGGTGCTCCATAGTATGTGATAAAAAAAAGTCAATTTCCCTTCTCTCTCCATGAAAGGAATTTTTCAGTTTATTTACAAAACTCTCTGGAATGACAAGGAGCCATTTGTGGTTGTTGTGGCTGATTTCTGTTGTGCTAAAGATGCTAGGAGACTGCATAAAACTCTGCACCCCTGGTGAGATTTTTCAGCCTGTTGATGCTCTTTCTAACCGAATTCAGGGGAAATGCGTTCTGGCTGCCAGTATACTTAATTTTCAGGATCACTCTGCCAGACATGTGTTTAATAATGATGAGGCAATCCCCAGTGAGGTCTTAGCCATTTGGGCCAAGGGCCTCCTTGCTCATAGACACCACTACAAAACAGTTATGGATACTCCCTGAGACTGTGGAACGGTCCCACACTCACATTTCTGTTGCTCTTTAGAACTCTTGACATTTGGTGAGTAAAATAGGTTGGTTTCTTTTCCCTCAGATGCGAAGTGCCTCTTGAAGAGAAAAATATTGTCGAGCCAGGCAGATGTTTGGGGAAATTTTTTTTGTTTTGTATAAGATCTTTTCCCTTCAAAATATAGAAAGACACTTGGTAATCCTCTTTGCTACATGTTTTGTATCAGAATGCAGCAATACTCTGAAGTAAAATAGAAGTCAGACAATCTCTGGAGGAATTACCACCCTCTCAGAGAGAAGTCCTAAAATATTTGTGAAGATCAAATCACAAAGAGAAGCAGAAGACATTAAGCCTTTAACAGTTGACTTTTAGACTGATTTTTCCCTTTTGCCTCTTTTGCGGGTGCCTCAGATTCCTGTAGATCCAGAGGAGGCAGAACAGAGATTCCACATTCCTCAGCTATCACCACTGGTTCAGCTTCATCCCAGAAAACTTATTGCCAATCCAGCGTAGGAATTGCCATGCACAGGTTTATCTTCCCCAGCTGCTCCCCCATCACAGCACATCCAGTCCCTTGCCTCCTTGCAGGTGATTTCAGGCCTAGTGATCAAGCAGAGCTTAGCCTGCAAGACTGAGCTGAGGTTTCGCCTTGGCCCAGGCTGGCAATCTATTTAGTGCTGATAATACAAATTTATCAAGCCCATGCATAGTGGCTCTCCCAGGGATGTCCTATGCTCCTGGGCTTTGTCTTTGCTCTCCACTGCCTGTCGCCTGCATGACAGTTCAGCTTTTTTCCCCACCATTGTGCATCCCACCTCTAGTGCTTTTCCACACAAAGAAACACTGTCCAAGAAAGAGTCTGAGGAAATACGCTGTGGTTTGCAAACTGAATTCCTTAATGACTTTCTCATTAGAAGAGCTGACTGCCAAATGCTGTTTGCGCTTGCCTAAAGGACGGTCTGCATGATTGAGAGTGGCTCTGCTTTACATGAAGTATTGTTTTCAGGCCACCACCACAGGCAGCTGCTCCTCACTGGGCAAGGGAAAGAGAAAGGAACGCGAGTGAGCCAACAGAGCAATTGAATGACACGAGAACCCATGGGATTTCCCACCCCAAATCCCCACCACCACAAGGGCTAATGTCCATTTGGGTGCTGCGTGGTGGAAAAAGCTGAGGTGGGGTCTGGCTCTCCCGGCAAGGAGCAGCCCAGCTGGGAAGGCCAAATTCCAGAGCAGCTCTGCTGTGAAAATATTTCCTGTGAGAACACGCAAGCCTGAGAAACCAGGAGCAGCAGGGATGGATTCCATTTGCTAGCACATCCATTTCAAGAGCAAACCTCTAAAGGGATGTCTTGTTGTTGGAGTGGTGATGAGACAGGGCACCTCATCTGCAGCAAATGGGCAAAGAATATTCTTCTACTCCATGCTTTCCCCCGGGTGTCAGAACATATGCCCAGCTGGATTTCTCCTGCATTTTCTTATTTCCATGGTTTTTTGATCCCCTAAGTTTTAATCTAATCATGGAGTAAAATTGATTGAAAAATATAATCGCAAAGGTTTAGAATTTATTTGCTATACACAGTGAAAATCTAGCTTATTGTCCGTGACAGTTCAGATTCAAACTCAGCTCCTTATCCTTAACTTTCTATTTTTAACAGAGACTATAACTCATTGTTTCCAGAGTAGGGCTTTGGAAAATATTCTGATATTTCATTTGCTAATGAGAATTAAAACTAATATCTGGACAAATGGCTTGCACAAAAAGAGGCCTTTGGGAAAAAAAAAAGAGTTTAAAGTCAGACAGGAGAAGGAGACAGGAGATAGTTCAACATCCATTTAGGGTCTTCTCTAATCTCCACTATTTAGGTTTTACAAAAAGAAAAAAGAAAGTATAGATTTTGGACCTACAGCCAGCCATGAGTCTGCAAATGAGTAGTTGGTATCACTTCTGGCTAATTTGCCTAAGAGCTGAGAAAGAACTTGTCTGTGGGTCTCTGTGCTCCCACCATTTGCTTTGCCCACTGCTACGCTGCATTTTCCATCCCTGAGAGTCTACGATTTCACTGTGCTTAAAAAGTGTTTGGATACAAGAGGGTGGAGCACTCAATGGTTAGTAGGGTCATGCACAGAATATTTCATCCCTATTGATTCAGTTCTGAAAGTTGTTGAGAATTTTTTATGTTTCTCTTTTTTTTTTTTGTCTTTGTAACGGAGCAGGCTGCCTCAAAGACCAAGTGGTTTCAAGCAAGTGTATTTAGCAAGTGCATGTCTTGGACATATTTGCTATGCTACACTCCATACCTCCTGGTTCTGCAGCCACTGTCTAACCTGCAAGGCCACAGTGCCCAACCCTCTGCCAAGGCACTGAATCTCTCTTCATCCCTTATACCACATCTCTAATTTGTGGCTAACAGGAGTGGTCTGTGCTCTCCTAGTGCTTTATCACCTGCTTTTTCACTTCAAAGTGTTTCTTAACGTGGATATACATTACTTACCCATTTCTACTATTGTTTACCTTAGTATAGAAATTTGGAGCAATGCTTATACCTGGTGTACCATGACTGGATTTCACTAGGTGGGTTTAGGTTTCCAGCTTCCTGTGGCACACCACTTAAACTCTGAGCTCTGTGTCTGATACAGGTTAAAAAAGAGGTAAAACTTCTGGTTGCTTCCTTGGGTTTATGGTTGCAGTTGCTGAAGCACTTGAGATCTGCAGGTACTAACAATTTGATTCAATGAGAGAGGAAGGGTAAGGGCCAGTTCTGTACCCAGAAGATTGAATGGATTCTGGAATCCCTTCAATCCCACCCAGCCTTTGCAGCAGGGGAAGGGCTGGCCCATACATTGCAAGGATATGGCAAGCATCTGGATCTGAACCAGGGAGGGTGGAGGCTGAGAGGTAACAAGAGTGAGATCTTCAGCTGGAGCTTGGAGATGCTTAATTTCAAACACGTTATTGCATTCTCTAGGCACAAATATTTTTGCTCCACATTTTTTTCTTCCAGGTTCAATGACAAAGCCCAGTGCTTTCAAATAATGCCAGTTTCTGGAGCATCCAGCTTGTCCCTCCCTGCTTTGATTCTTGCCTAGGCCAGAATAAGGTTCTGCCCTTACTGCAAGACAAATGAGAAACAATTTTATTACACAGATACAAGACTCAAAGAAATGCCAAATGCAGTAAGAGAATCAAAAAAGTGCATCTCTTTAATATATTTTAAGAGAAAAAAACCTGTGCTTCATGTAAAATGTTAATTCTGACTTTTCAGTGATATTTTTCTTTAAGAATTTCCAAGAACTGGAGCTTATTTTGCTTCACACATTTAGTTATAAGATGACATGAAATCAGTGGAGCTTGACTTGCATATTTTATCCTATTCCTTGCTCCATAACACTAACAATAACATTCTCCATTTGGAGCTATGCTTTCCTTTTTTGCTGTGTTATTTGTACAAAATGTATCCGGAATGCATGAAAAGAGGCAGAAATTATGAAAATGGCAAGGAGCACATTTTATTTTATACTTAGTACTTCTGGATTTAAAGGGGGAACAGAAATTGGCCATGTAATGGATCTTAGCTATAAAGAATTATCATATTTCAATAGTAAAGTATTGCCTGTCTCAGCTCACACACACATCTTGACCTCAGAGCAGTTGCACATAATGTTTTCTCTGTCAAGAGAATCTATTCATAATGATGTGTCACAGGTGCTCACACATAATATGTTTCCCGTCAAAAGTGATCATCCATATTTTATACAGCAGCTTTGATGACAAATATTTTGTACTTCAGCTGCTTTTTCATCCAACTGTCAGACCTAGTGAAGGAAAGTCACAGATAGTTTTTAAATAATGTCAGCTTCTTAGATCAGATTACTGTGTCTGCCTTTTAAAGCTGTTTCATACAAGGACCACAAGACACAGGAGAGAGAGATAAGGATGTTTTCATTTACTTAACTTTAGAAAGAAAGAAATTTCCAGGCTCTTAATTTCAAAATCAATAAGCTCTGTGCCTCTGGAATATTTTCAGGGGAAAAAAGAAGTGTTATATTTATTAAGTACTCAGTATTTTGAGAGTCTAGTGAAAGCAAGTATGATAATTGAATTTAGGTTGCAACTTCTCACTGCTGAATGTCATTTATTCTCATAGTGGTGTCATGTCCTCATTGTCAACACATTTCCTTTAAGTTATGCTACAAAATGCTTGTCTCGGTACACACAGAGAATTGAGTTCTTGTATTCTTACTGAAATTGCTTGTGCACGGCAAGGCCAAAGTGTGTACATCTCATGTATGTGCAGCCCTACTGAGAGTAATAACTCTCATTCCTCATTTCATTAATGAAAGAGGAAGAGTGAACTTGAATTCCCTTTGAGGTTCTTCAGATCGCAGGACTTGTCATTGAAACCTCAGAGCCCAACCAAGTGCTTTTCCCATTCATGGGACATGTCTTTTCTGCTGAAAGTGTAAGTGAACAAAGTACAGAGGTGTTCCTGAACTTCCCTGCCAGGCAACCCTGCCCTGAGCAGCGGGCAGTGGTGCCTCTCAACATGTAAGCCATGGATTCTTATGGACTCCTGGTCTGACTCCAAGGGCTCCACAGAAAGGAGTTGAAAAAGACAAGTTAATCGTGTGTGCAAGCTATTTAGCAGTGTCTGCAGATCAAAATAAAATCAAAGCACTAAAATAGGCAATCACACCATGCATGTTCATATCTATAAAATTATCACTGGCCTGAGGAGAAGGCAGAACAGGAAGCCAATAGCATTTAGAAATACAAGTTACAAATGAGGACTGTATTTCTTCTATATATGAAATATAACCAGATGTGTTAGGCTGAGACATTAAAACTTGCACTTAAAAAAAAGACCATTTTTCATGCAAGACAGGGCCAAAAAAAGAGTGGACACAGGATCTGGAGTTACTTGATGCTCCATTATTTTTTAGTTTCAATTTAATTAAGAAAGCAAGCAAGAAAGAATTAAAAGTAAGTAACAACTTCTAAAGTACAGGAGAATGCAAAACTTTATTCTTTATCACTGAGAAGTAATACACTTCACTATATCACACAGCAGATTAATGTCTGCTACTGAAAAGATAGTCTGCAACAGCATCCTCTTTCCTGCTATCCCCAAGCCCCTAAAGAAGTTAGGCAGTGTGTGTAATAAATTTCACTTTCCTTGTCTGAAGAATTAGAACAATTCAATTGAAAGGCAAATATAATCCTACCTATCCTACATGCTGAGACTGGAGCAGGGTAAATGCCACAGTTAAGTCTAAACATCAGGTTGTAATTGTTAGAGATTAAAAACATGCCAGAGAGAACATTCCAGGGAAAGAAGGAGGGTGAGAAGGATGGCTCTCCTGCACCTTTTTTTTTAAGGCAAAGTATCATCAGATCTTACAAGGGCATATTCCTGCACAGCAGAACTCAAGTAAAATGGCATTTAGTCAACAAAGGAAAATATACACTAGATCGATTTTTAATCATCCAACTAGGAAAAGGAAAAATAAGCGAACATGAATTTATCTGCCAAAGCAAGTGCACACAAGATAGAAAAGCCCCTGAAAATAAGGAAAACAAAAACGAATATTCTCTAGAATGCTGCTGTTCCATACCATCTATTTCAAAGGTTATTTAGTGTTGGCTATTTCTGCAACTATTTCTGCAAGATGCAGAGATGTCAGCTGAGTTTCTCATTTTTATGCAGATGAAATAATTTCTGAATGACAAGTCAGGTCATAAGAGGCACAAGAAAAAATGAAGCAATCTTTAAGAGCTGTCAGAGAGATGGATGGTCCACCATTCCAAGTGCAGAGGAACCATTATTTCATGGTGTTGTTTAATGTATTTTTTTTCTCACAGTTTGATTTTTTTTTTAAATTCTTTTCTTCTCAGTGCATCCTAACGTGAGCCAGGGTTGCCAAGGAGGGTGTGCTACATGCTCTGACTACAACGGATGCCTGTCATGTAAGCCCAGGCTCTTTTTTGTTCTGGAGAGGATTGGCATGAAACAGATTGGAGTATGTCTTTCCTCGTGTCCAAGCGGATACTATGGGACACGGTATCCCGACATTAATAAGTGTGCAAGTAAGTGCTGGGGAAAGGGGAAGCACGTGGATTTGTTTGTTCTCTCTTGAATGCTGTGTCTCCTTAGGAGTCAAGTCAACAGAGAAGGAGACTGACAGGCTCTGTCCTTATTTGCTCAGTTCCTTGTAGTAGTGCAGTAAATATTAACCCAAGCAAGAAGTTAAAGACCACAAAATGGCCTAAAGCTCAGGGATCCTGGTTCTGCATGAATGACCTGCCTAGAACCCAGGTGATGGCCTCCTCCTCCTCTACATCCCCATGTGAAGGGGAAGCACTGGTGGGCACCAGGCACTGCCCTCCAGAAGCAAGAGAACGCCGGCAGCTCTGAAGAGAGAGAGGGGACTGAGGAATGCTGAATCTTGGTGGCTGGAGCTGTTTAACCCACTGCCTTTGCTTGCCTGACCCCTGTGACAAGGAAATAAGGTGGCAGGTGGCATGCTTTGGAGATGTGGTTGGCCCTGGTCTCTTTATAGCTTGTTCTCATGCTCACTGTAGTCCTCTGAATGCCCGTGGAAGCTAACCAGGTTTCAGCCTGATTTGGGGAAATTTACTGGTTTGTGTTGTCTCCGGGCTGGGGGACAGAGAAGCCAACTGTATTCTTTACTGCTCAGGCAACATTATGACCCCACTATGGATTTTTGAACCATAAATGAACTGGAAAAGATCACTATGTCCTCCCCACTCCTCTTTTTGTTGTTGAATTCACTGTTTTTAATCCCACAGGTGATATAAAAACATAAGAGTGATGGCCAAGAAACTTTCCCAGTTTTTACCTGGTAATAAAAGTTATTTAATGAATGGACCCCAGAGTAAAGTCTTACAGAGTAATTTGACACTGCAAAGTATTTGCTCACTTTTTAGCAGTGTGTGGCCTTGCATATCAAACATGAGCTGTGCCATACATAAAGTTTTATGCATTTCTCTTAAAAATTTCTGAGAACTGGGAAATGTAGCAGCAATGCCAATTTGGGTAGTCATATAGAGAATACATTAAATACTACAGAACATCTGCTTGAACATCAGGGAACCATTTAAAGAAAAAGAAAGATATGTTGATCAAAACCACTCCTAAGTAGATTCTAAATTCTGGCTTTTTTTTTCTTTTTCTCCTGGATGACTAGTTTTCATCTCCTGGAGACAGGAGATAGGAGGGTAAAGCTGACCCAGCACTTGTGTCCCATGGGGTTAATTAGTACCTATGTGGTGCCAGAGTAGGGCAGAGGCAGCACAGTGTTATTCTCTTGTGCTCTGCTCTGCATGCCATTTGCACAGGTCTCCAAGGAGATTAGCAGTGTGAGGCTGTTCAGCATCAGGCCACCCTATCTCAATTCTCACCCATGCTAGGGTCACTTGTGGCTGGCCTCACCATGTGTACTGGCCAGGAAGAAGACCTAACATAATTTGCTTCCTTTGAGGATTGTCTGACTTTGCTAGAATTGTGTGACTCTGGTATATGTGAGAGAGCCCATGGCAGATCATGGCAAAGGGCAACAACACTGTTGTTTACTGTTTGCGTTTCAGAATGCAAAGCTGACTGTGATACCTGCTTCACCAGAAACTTCTGCACAAAGTGTAAAAGTGGGTTTTACTTATACAGTGGAAAGTGCCTTGAAAAGTGCCCTGATGGGCTGGAAGCCAACAACCACACGATGGAGTGCACCAGCATCGGTGAGTCTGCTGCTCCCCATGTCCTACCTTGTTTTCTCAGAGGGAGTGTAGGATCTAAGGAAGGCATGATCAGTTACAACACCAGGGAAATTAAATGTTCTTCATAACAAGATGTATTCCCCAGCACAAAACACTCAAGGTATTTCCCAAGTCTGCCACTTCACAAGAGGCACAAAACCTGGTTGTGTCCCACAAAAAGAGCCTTGATGCTAAGAGCAATTCTGCCAGAGGAAGGACAGCCTGTTTGGTCTGCCCTGAGGTAGCAAGACACACATCTCTTGCTTGGTTACTGTGTTATGCAGCACCACTAACATCAAAGTTTAAAAAACCCTGAGTCAGATCCCATATGTAGTTTAAAAAAGATTAAAATACTAACGGCTTTACTTTAGCTCTCTTGTACCACCTGAGCCTTCAAAGCATGTATGCAACAACATTTTGAAGCTAACCTTTTCAAAGGTTAAGGCTAAAAACTAATGTATTAAGGAAACATCCCCCCAGAAAACCTCCAATCTCCAAAATGGTGCAATAATCACCTGACTTCAGAAAATGAGGATTACAAATAGGGTGTCACTGACACTGAAGGAGTGAGATTGATGTCATTGTGACTCACTGGCTGTGGAGAAGAGACTTGCTTTTGTATCTTGAGTCTCTGACTCAAAAGCTCCAATTATTCACACAAGGGCAATTTTGTGGACATCACCACACCTAACTGTCTGCTCCATCCCTTGGCCATCCCTCCAAATGAAAGAAGAACAAGTGATATGTTTGCCTGTGAACAGCTGCAGTTAGCATCCCCCACCACGGGCACACTGAAGCTGTGGCAGGGTTCAGCTTATTTCAGTATGTTGGCTGTGAATTGTGGTGGCTGCGGGCTGCGAGCTGCACTGCAAGCTGTAACCTCTTCAGCCACCAGCAACCAGGGAGTACTCAGGCACAGTCTGGCCCAAGTGATGGAGATCTTCTCCACAGTATCATGCACATAGCTCTCTCTGGCATCAAGTGTTTTGGAGGGGAAGTAATGCAGGAATAAAAATAATGTGCAGTAGTTTGGCATTTTCCTTCTCAAATATATATTAGTTCAGGTGGTAGTGTAGGCTTTTATGGTTTTATTTTCAAGCAAAGACTTTCATCTTTGAAAGAAATTTAAGGGATCATTTTTGTTTCTTGAGGGCTGTTTTGAACTGCTGTAGACTCAGCTGCTTTAACAATGAGTCAGTATCAGAGAGGAAAAGCCATTTAAAGCTATGGAGTAAAAACAGAACATTTTTGTGCATGTGAAAGCCAATTATTTTAGCAGAAGAGCTTCAGTGTAACATGAAAAAAGTGACCCATATGACAATCCAGTGGAGGAAGGTTCAGAGATTGCCTAAAGTCTGTTATATTTCTAGTTTCAGAAAATTTAGAAGTAAATTCTGGATCTGGAAAAATGTTGACTTGCTAATGCCTCCTTATAGAGGAGCAGGAAGTCTTTCCTTCTTCAGTGGTGACTTATAACCTTAAGCATGCAGTTGGACTTAAAGCAAATATATACATTTACTATCTTTTTTCAAGAGAAAGATAGTGAAATGGCATAAGAGAAGGACAGCTATTAAAAGCATATTGTTAGCCTTCCAAGTTTACTCCCATTTTTTGTTCACACTCTTTGGATAAGCATGAAATGACACACCTTCTGACTTCCAAACAGTACAGGATGCACAGTCACATCACTCTGGTTTAGAATGGATAACCTGCACCATTCTGAAAAGCTTGAAGCCTCACAATGACCCAAATTCTCCTCTGCTTTGCCTGTTTCCAGCTTGTGTATGCTACAGATGATGGGTCTTTAGATGGCCAAAGACACTTAACTTCCAATGTAACATTTTTTGATATCAGTTGGTCCTTTATAACTACCAATTTCTAAATTTCCACCTTTGAGACAAGCTGCAGCATCTTGACCCATAGGCTTCACTCACCTTTCACACAGGCATGACCAAAGTTTATTCCACTGAAGCTGAAAGGATTTACACCTCCATCAAACCAAAGTCAGAACAAACCCCAGTAACTGATTCCATTAAGACCAATTGTGCTGTTACTGCCTTGTTTCAGGAATGTACAAAACAGCGAGTAGAAAATAGTGACTGTCATAATTATTTGACAGTATTTTCTGCTGCATATCCTTAACAGTCCAATTTCTGTCAATTTATTGCTGCAACTCACTACTGATTAATTCCATTAGTTTTTGCCTCCCTTTGGCTGATGCAGAATGAAAATAATGTACCATATGTATTCTGTATACAAAAATATATTGGTCAGGCTAAATTTGTTCTATGTTTATTGCAGTGCACTGTGAAACCAGTGAGTGGAGTCCATGGAGCCCTTGCATGAAGAAAGGAAAAACTTGTGGTTTCAAAAGAGGAAATGAAGTAAGAGTCAAAGAGATCATACAGCATCCGTCAGCAAGGGGAAATCCTTGCCCAGCTACAACCGAGAGCAGAAAATGTATTGTACAAAGAAAGAGATGTCAGAAGGAAGGAAAAGGTACCAAGTTATCATCATCATAATATGAGATTGATACTGTGGTTTTTTTAATAATTCACACCTGAATTCTTAGGGCTCAATTTCAGGCTTCACCAAAGCTGCCGTTGATGTGGTGGTTTTTGGGCTGGAGAGAATTGTGCCGTTGCCTGCAGAAAATAAAATCCTAACACTGCTCAAAAAATGTGCTTTGTATGATCCAGAGAGGACAGGGTGGGCTGGAAGGGAAGGCATTTTGTCTCCCAATTCTGTCTGCTGAAAGAGTTGCCAAGATGAAAAGTTGCACTGTAGTGCTCAGAACAAACAGATCCATCATAAAACATCATGGTGGGTGTTGTCTGTTGGATATCAGGCAGCCAAGTTTTGTGCTTCAACAGAGGGATTCCTCCAAACCAATTCTTATTTCATGCTTCCCTACAAGATTTTAACTCTTGTAGATGCAGTGCTGTGGCCTCTCTCCCAGCCTGAACTATTTTTACTGGCTCTGGCTGAACAACACAACCTGATCCTGCCATCTGCATCTGGGTCATGAAAGGCAGCTTGTGGGACTTACTCCCCAGCATGGCAGTGAGGGAGTGGCATCACATCAATTAAGACTGGGAGATGCTTAAAAAGTCTATGAAATAACAATTTACACAAATTCCACTCAGTAGATACTGTTTGATTATTCTCCCCTTCTTGAAGAGGGGAAGTTACTTGATCTGTCCTCAGTGAAGTTACTTTGGTTGACAGAGGAGGAACTATGGACTATTTCCTTTTCTCCATTCCTCCCATTTTCTCTGTCCCTCCAATTTCCACATCTCATTTATTTCTCTCTTTCCTCCCACCCCTTTGGAGGGTGAGTGGAAGAGGTGGAGCAGCTGCCCCTCCATGTGAACATCTGTAAGGTAGCAGTTGCTGCTGGCACCAAGCAACAACCCCCTGTTCCACTGTAAAATGATGGCCAGGGTTGCTGCAGTTGACTTAGGGAAACACTCAAGGAGCTTGGATCTTGTAACCCTTTTGAAGGTTAGCTCATTCCCTGGGGATGTACCTCATGAGAAGGGCAATAATGCTATTAGAGAGAGTCCAAATGAGGGCCACAAAGATGTTGAAGGGCCTTGAGGGGAAGCCATATGGGGAGCAGCTGAGGTCACTTGATCTTCAGCCTGGAGAGGAGGAGATTGAGGGGAGATCCCCTTGCTGTCTACAACTTCCTCATGAAGGGAAGAGAAGGGGCAGACACTGATCTCTTCTCTGTGCTGACCAGTGACAGAACCAAAGGGAATGGCCTGAAGTTATATCAGGGGAGGTTTAGATTGGATATCAGGAAAAAGTTCTTCACCCAGAGGGTGACTGGGCACTGGAACAGGCTCCCCAGAGAAGTGGTCACATCACCAAGCCGGACAGAGCTCAAGAAGCATTTGGACAATGTTCTCAAGCACATGGTGTGACTGTTGGGGTGTCCTGCTCAAGGCCAGGTGTTGGACTTGATCCTTGAGAGTCCCTTCCAATATAGATTCTGTGATTCTGTAGTTGGAAGGAGGATCTTATGGACCAGATGGCTACAGGTCCTCCTCACCAGGAGGTGATTCCTCCTCACCCAAGAACTGGGTAGATTTACTGATCTATAGGGCATAGATGTCACCTTCTCCTTGTGTCAGGCAGTGTCCCGAAGAGGTAGAGAGCTGTACCTGTGTCAAGGTCACAGTCAAGAAAACCCATTTACTGATTCCCTTTAGAAATCCTACAGATTTCTACTTTCAAAATGTCCATGCTTGCTTCTGTTTCTACACAGTGGCACAAGATGAAACAGCCTCTCATTAGCCCACTGTAACGGGGGAAAGAGTCCATTTTTTTCCCTACCAAAGCCTAATCTTGACAGAGATGAAAATATAGAACTGAACTGTAATTTTGGACTATGAAACTGTTTTTTGGTTTGTTTTTTTTTTTTTTTTGAGGTGATGATATTATGTGTTTGCTTATAGCAATTTGGCAAACACTTCAGATTGGACAAGACATTTCTGTTTGAGAAATGCCTGCTGTTCCTGTGTAATAAGAACTTTAGAAGAAACTACTCACGTATTTTGCTATCCATTCTTATTTTATGGGATTTGAGCCAAACCATACTTGAAAAATACTGTGCACCACAAGAATTTGTTCACAATCATGAATCTTTTTCTTTCCTTCTTTTCTGCAATATGCATAAATGTGGGCTTTTTTCCATCTTTCGTGCAAATCACAGTCTATATTCTAGCCTGTTTTGTACTCAGTAGATTATTCCTTCAAATGAGGAACCTGTGTTCCCACTCTGTCTGTGTCCTTGGGATTTGTATGCCTATGTCTGAGACGCCCCCTTTTTTTTTTCTTTTTTTCTGACATTTGCGTTCTCAGTATTCACAGAAGTCTTTTCCATTCACATTCATCACTTCAGGGAGATGATTTTTTTTTATTTTTTAAAGAAAGATAATTTGTAATAAAACTGAGGAATATCACATATGAAACATCAGGATAAAAGAGCTTCGAGGGTTGAATTATGGTGACAGGCTAGGAAGGTAAGAATTAAGCTATAAGTTGTCCTTCTATTCCTACTGAAATGGGGAAAAAAAGCTTTCCAACTTAATCTCCAGGCAACATATCTTCCCTACTGCTACTGTCCCTTATTACACAAAAATAAATTTCTATTCCCTTTGAACAATAGAATAATTGCCCAAGAAAGCAAGCCAGGCTGTGTTCTTAAGGGTAGCTGTGGCCTGTCAGTGAGTGCAGAAGGAGGTGACAACAGAAACACTTGAAAGGAAAGGGAAAGTTGATAAGTTTGTATTTACTATTGAGAAATATTGAAAAGGCTCTTTTGTATTGTACAACTCCCTGTGGCCACTCAGGCATTGCTTTAGAGTTGAACTTCCATGGCATTGGCTTTTGAAGTGTTGCAGCAGAGCCGGCAGTGACCAGCAGTGCTGCTAATCTTTTCTCCATGACCATGAAGAGAGGGTCAGCTCGGTCACTCTTGGCCGTTTCCATGTTGGATAGATGTCTGTGGCTGAGGGATTTAGGTCAAAGACCACATGATGACGGGGTGTGCTCGTCACAGATGCCTCAATGACTTTGCTCGAGACGTTGAGGTCAGCGACAGGATGTTGCTCAGTGGAGGCGCTGCTATCGCACAGCAGCAAGGACATGTCTCTGGAACAGCTACGCAGAACGAGATAAAGCAGATGAAGGGGGCTTTTTTTCTTTGTTTCCATCTGCTGCTGTGTCATTGAAGCTGATGGTGATGATGAGATGTCTTGCAACCCTTTATTTCTCCTTCAATGGCTATGCAATGATGTTTTACTGTGAGAAGATGATAATATTTTCAGAATGGATGCAAACAAATGGGAATAATGAGGACTCAAATAGCTCAATTAGCCTAAAACGTTCTTTTTACTTATTTTAGCACTAAATTAGTTGATCCCAGTGTGATCTGACATGGTAATTCCCATGTATTTCACATACAGGCTCCTTTTGTAGTTCAGTCCCATCCAAACCTCACTGTAATTTATTTCATCATTCTCCTCTTTTGATCCCATGATGCTGTGTTCTTTTTAGTCTGCATTACTATATGATATTAAGTTACAGTTTTTTCTTTCCAGTTATTTCTTCCAGTTCTTTCTTTTTTTCTTTATTTTTTCACACTTTTTGTTTTGTTCACTCAGTGCAGTGTACTGTAACTTTTACCTTCCCACACATAACACGTTCTTGGCTTCTACCCTTCATTGACAGATAAAAATTAAGACACGTGTTTCCTGTAGGCATGTCTGTTAATGGCAAAGAGATGTCCTGGAAAAGTAAAACTTCCAGAGCTCCTCAACCACTGCAAATCATCCATCAATATTATTTCTTTGTCTTAATAAATGTGCTCTGGCCTAACACAAGTCCCTTTGGACTACTGTTTGCAAATGTATGAGATTGACTTTATTGGACGAAAGACAAATATTCTGAAATTCCGATATTCTGCATACAAAAGTATTTGTGGGGAAAGAATTGCATGTTTTCATGACTAATTCTGCCAAGAAGAGAATATTCACCATATGACTTTCTGTTGAGTCCCAACTAAACCCCCCATCGATCAGACAATTTCACATACTTTCAGAGAATATATTTTAATCAGTTTGAAGATAATAAAAGAACTCACCAAAACTAGTATTCGTTATGAACAAGGAAGACACCTTAGAAATCTGGGTATTATGCAAGCCAATAGATAGATGACATTGGTTACACAGCTGCATTATTGTAAGCAAATAAATACATTTCAATTGTTTCTCATTCTTATATTGAATTTTTGCACACTGGTGGTGTTTCGATGTTTAGAGGACAGAAGCAATATTAACTGTGTCCCATTCTGTGCCAATACAAACCAAAGAAAGTTCCCATTCCTGACAGGCAAAATTTCAAGCATTGGACATGAAGACATGGGTGGGTGAATGCAGAATAACATGCTTCCTTTTCACTGTGGAATGTAGCAGCTGTTACCTTGTACAGTCTGAAAGCAAGATACTGTTATGAGAGGAAGAGGGATAATTTTAGTTAAAATTCAAAAGACTACAATCCCCTGGAGGTGAGGTATCTTGTCAGCTAATTGTTTAAGCTCTACAGAATAGAGACACTATGCTGTGATTATTTTTAAGTTTGCAGCAGGAATAAGAGAGAGAGAAATGCCTTTGAAGTGAGGAGCTGAATTCTAGATGCAGGCTGGTGAACAGAAGGGAACTAAGGGAACAAGATTTGTTGCTAAGGAATTTTAAGGAGGAAGTGCATAAATTTTTGGTAAATAAATTAAAATAATAACTTCTATGCTGTATGACATACATGTGAATATAAAACTGCAGGTTCCATAAAATAGCCTAGAGAACTGAGACTCAGCTCATTTCTGTTGTTTCTTTGTGCTAGTTCTTCCACCTCTTATATGTCCACATAATGCTTCCAAACATATTAATCAGATAATGTCTGAAGAAGTCTTCAATTGGCTGTGGTGTGATGACTGCATTTCAGGGGAACCACAGTAAAACAAAAATTGGATGTGAAAAATATTCATGTTCAGTACTAATTTTACCTAGTCTTGGCAAAATCAGGTCAGAGCAACATTTTGTTGTGTTGATAAACGTGTAGTAATGGCTGTACATCTACTTTTTTCAAATGAATAGTCTATCCCTATACACTCCATACTCCAAAGATAAAAGTCTCTTCCCAAGGCAATGGAGGCCCATACTGCTTCAGTAATTCCTCAGAATACTATTTTTAAGCAAATATTTTTCTGATTAAAAGAAAAAAAAAATTGGCTACAATTCTAGATATTTCTGGTATTGACTACTTTTACTTAATCACATTTAAGTCCTAAGCATGGCTATGTGGGAAAGCAAGATATTCCTATCACAGTCCACAAGTCACATCCTCTCACTCATATATAGCTCAGTGGCATTTAAAACGAGAGGGCTGGAGCATGTGAGCCAGGGAGACGTCCCAGCACACAGTTCACTCGTGTAACTGTGAGAGACGGGGTGTCCTGTGTGAAGGTCACTAGTGTGGTTATGGTTAATGACCTTACTCCATGGCAGGTCACAGGACTTCTGAAACCTCAAAATGAACACGAAGCTAATTACTGCATCCCTGTGTTTACATATTGCATATGCCAATGGGCCCTAACTCTGGCCTTTGCGAGCCTGAGTTACTATAATTGAGGAATCTGTCTTGTGAAGAGTTTGGTTGTTTATTTTCCATTTGTTGCTGCCAAGAGGGCTTCTCATTTCCTTTCCTTGCAAGGGTTTTGACTCTTTAACTTTAACACATTTCCAGCTTCCAATAGTAGGGCTGCTGAGACTGGGAATCCACTAGCTGCAACACGAAGGGAAATGGCATCCTGGGGATACCCCAAACCAGGCAGAGCACGGCCAGCACCCAGCTGCCACTGCCTCTGGCCAGCAAACATGGGCACAGCCTAGAGAAGAGATCTGGGTGAACAGGCTTCAGAGGGAAAAATAAGGCCAAAATGAGTCAAAATGATTTGTGAATCCAAAATAGCTAATAGTAGAGGATATACTGACTAGAAATCAAGGGCTAAAAATGTTGGAAAAAAAAACTATTTTTAACCTTGTAGCATTTTCAAGACTTGATCATAGGCAGTTTTGAAAGTTTTACTAAGTTTACTAAGTTACTACCTGCAAACAGAGACATCAAAACTGAACTAATTACTAGTAATGTTCAATTTCACGACAAGCTATTTTGTTTGTGCTACTGTGAACATTAACTTCTCATCAAACCTCAGTTCTGACAGACCCACATGAACTACACAAGCAGGTAGTACATCCATGCTGTGTGCCTCTGTATATATGGTACTGCACGTGAATGCACACCTTCTGTACATGTGCACCATGCCAAGGTGCACGTGTACAGAATAATATGCATCTTGATGAACAGTCAGGTGAAAATGGTTGTGCCCTCAGATATCAAAATTAGGTTAAGCCCCACAGGGTGCTGGCCTGACACTGTCTCTGTGCTCCTTGGAAGATGCTCTCCTTTCCTGCTACTAGCTCGTCTCTTGCCACCTTTGTCTCCTCCCTTTCCTGGAAGCCTGGGAGCAGTGAGGAGGTGACTCCGATGCCCTGAGCTCCTCTGGAGCATGCTACAAAAAATGTGCTGGGCATGCTGTTGATAAAAAGCATCAAGCCCACATTAATAGGAATAGTGTCAAAGCTGAGACAGAAGTATGTGGTCAATTGTTCTTGTAAGGGAAGTGAATCAGAAAAAAGCTGATTGCATTCTTTTATTAAAATGTGAACAATGTGAGAGCTGTCTTCAGATCACTAAACCAAATAAGGGATAGAAATCAGCTCTTTTTCCCTTCTGATCTTCCCTTTTGGTGCCTCCTTGTGCTCCAGAATTGGCTAGCGGACTATATTTTAGACGCCTGAGCTTTGTAGGAAAATCTGAAGGGAATACAAGCCCCTCAAGAACCCTCCCTCCTCCCCCTTGCAAAGTATCCATCAGGTATTCATTCAGCACTAAATTTCTAGCACCTGCCTAAACTCTTCCCTCTTGAATAAAAATGTTTGGTATTGAAAGCTCCAGCTTCAGAAAGTGAAACCCACATCTGTGTGTATTCCACGAAAGAAAAGAAAGCAGAGGTCTGCTCCTTGCCCACAAAGTCCAGATCCACCTTCTGGCTTGCCACCAAACCAGCTGGGGCTATTCCCTCCATAGCAGATATGACTGGGGAAGGGCAGGTTGAACAGAGACCTTAAACAAACTCCCAGTTATGTTATGCAGTCATGCAGGAGTCTGCCTAGTCTCTGATCTTACTCCCCGGCACAGCTGGGAACAACTGTGGCACAACTTATTCATGGCACCTTCACCTTCAGCGACTTTCCATCATTTCAGGGAGGGGCACACAGGAAATTTCGACCACTCTCCCCTCTCAGTGCTGCAGGGCAGAGACAATGTGCAGAAGAGCAGCGTGCCATTCTCTCCTATGCCTCATCCCTTCCTTCCTCTGCCAGAACATCCTCGCATACCCATGCTGGCCTTCTATCACAGCTCACAGTTAATGCTTCCAAAGCCCTTCCCCTAACTCCTAGTGATCTAAGGAGCTCTTTCTGAGGAAGGGACACGTTTGTCACTGCTGGAAGAGGAAATGAGGCTCTTCCAGGATGTGTGCCTCAGCGGGATACCAACTTCTTTCTGTTGACGCTCCAGCAGACCCCACATCAAGCTGTTTTCTCACTTTTGGACAATATTGCTACAATGTAAACGTGAAGGGACTCGCTGCTGGGAGCAGGGCCCGCCTGGCTCTCACCACCTGGAGAACTAAACCCTTCACTATTTTGACCTGAGTGTCCTGGAAAGAGGAACAAATGCAAGAGAGAAGTTTGATAGGGCATCTATCAAATTTAGTCCAAGAATGCAAAACATTTGGGGTATGTGAGCTACAGAGTAAATCAGGCTGTGGATGTTTCAAGCCTAATGGCGACACATCCAGCACTGTTTAATCAGCTAAATCCTGGGCTATGGAACACTTCCATGTATAGCAATGCTGTTACAACACTGCAGTCATGGGCAGCATGGCACTCATTCATTACTGTGTTACAGCTGCCCTCATTTTAAAGGGCCTGATCCAAGACCCACTGAAATCCCATTGACTTCAGAGTATTGTGGATCTAACCATAAAGCAGGGATTTTCAGCATTCCTTTGTAACAAAGTGAAAACAAAGGAGGACTTTTTTGGCTGCTGCTTCTCCTCATCTCTCTGGATATTTGCCTTTTCTTCCCCACCCAGGCAGCTCTGTTTGTTTTTCCCCACCCAGATCTCTGCATCTCCATGCAGCCTTTGCTCTGCTTCGGCTGCCACCTCCCTTTCACCTTCATGACTTTGGAAAGGGTATGAAGTTAAGTTTTGAAAAGGGTATGGAGTTAAGTTATGAAGTAAAGCACTTGCTGCCATAACCTTCTGTTATAAAGGACCACGGAAGCTTCAAAACATTCTCAATGAGATGACAACATCCAGTGTTATTCTCAGAGATCCTAAAGATCGAGGGAGAGGTTGTGGGAATCTCTATGGAAGATTTTTAGGGAGGTTAGACAAACAATTATCAGAGCCAGCCTAAGTATAGTAGCTCAGATTCATAGACTAGTAAGGGACTAGGTAATTCTTTGAGAAGCATTTATAAAATGGCAACAAAATTTCCACAAAATTTTTTCTTGCCTGTTGCTTTGTGGAAAACTCCCACAAAAAGACAGTGTACTGCCTATTTACAGAGCACAAATCCAAGTATCTCTGTCCACTGACATCAGTATAAGGCCTCCTGCTGTCATTTACCAAGCTCAGACTTTTATTTGGGCCTGGGTCAAAGAACTGAAATCAACTTTTCATTATTTTTGTCTAGTTTAGTCATTTGCATTGCAGAGATATCTGTTCATGTTTCTCTTTGCATTCACCAGATTTGAACAATTGTTACAGGAAGAGTGGAGGGCTGGATTTTCTTGCTAATTTATGAGAGATACAAGGTAGCAACTCTCTGCCACAGAAAATGTGTCTATTTTAAGAGCAGATGCAGATACGGTCCATGAGGGGCATATTGCTGCATGTTTAGGCCTGAAAAAGAAATAAGGACAGATGCCAACAAATAGTATTTTTCAGTAATTTTTGTTGAAGCAATTTTGCAGTGACAAAAAATTATTGGAAGAAAAAACCCAACATTCTTCATTTAAAAATGTGGTGGCCATTCAAGATTCTGAAAAGGCATTTTCTAAATGTTCTATTTTTAGTTCCTTGAAATTCAAAATGGTAGCAAAAAAAATAACTGGTGTTGCATGAGAGAAATGTATACAGCTAACATTAAGGTCAGAATTTGACAATTAACTGTGGGGATTTTCTATTGTTGTTTTGTTTTACTAACAAAATGACCCAGTAATTGAGAAATTTCTCAATTCTAATCTAATCCTCCCCAATATCTACAGCAAACAGTAGCCTCAGTGTAAAGATTTACAGCTACAGTTATGTCTCTGCTTTGTTCTTGAGCATGTATTTACTTCTGCCCATTTGCTTTCTGAAATTCTCTCTCATTTGTCATCTGAAGAACTCCATTTAAAAGGAAAACAGGCTTCAGACATGAAACACAGCTACATTCCTGAAACATGAGATGAACAACCTTTAATTCATGCAACCTTTCATTTACAGTAATGTTTAATGGATGGGCTGGTTTCATTATGGACAATGCCTCTCCCTGTCATTAGCCCGCAGAAAGGGCTAAAACTCTTTAAGCATTTAAAGGAGCTCCATTTCAGTCTCTGTATTCCCTCCTCCCCTCCCTCCCCCACTCCCCATCACCCCTTGTGACTGCCCTTTTTCTAAGTGCACAATCTAAATGCTACACTCTGCAAATTGCACTTATTGCTGGCTTCGAGCATCGAAGAGCCCTTCTGAGCACTTTTTATACAAACCCTCACAAGGTCAGAGTTGGAAAAATCTCAGCTGGTGGACTTGGATCCCATGAGCTAGTGACCATTTATAATTAATATTAATGAATGGCAGATGACAGATGTTTATTGCCTAAGCAGAAACGTGCATTGCTAAACTAGAAGTATTTAGTTTAAATCCAGAGGAACTGACTTTATTTCTTGTATGGATGTGGGGTGGTGGTGGGGAATTCCAGTGGGTGATCCAGCCCTTGCTACCTTTAAGCAGGAGCATGGAAACAATAATTCTTGAAAGAAGAATCCTGAGCCCTCTATTTGAAGGATGACATTTGGTCCTTCAAAACATTAACTGAAGTAAGGGGAACTCTCTGCACACTTTGGTAGCTCTGATTTGCAGCAGTAGTGGTTTTTATCCATAGAGTCTAAAGCACCAAAATTAAGGAACTCTGACCTCTGTTTTATACTTGTGGAACCCGAGAAAGTAATTTAAATACAGTATTATAAAGAAAAAAGTCTCTGTCACTGAGAAAAAAGACTGCAGGCCCAGACACAGTATGTTTTTTTGTTACTGGATTTTTTTCCATAGTGAACTTAAATTAAACTAAACTATGATGCATAAATCTTTCAAGTTTAAATGTGACACAGTGGAAGATATAACATGGAGATGGAAGAGTCTTGTCTCTTGTGACTAATTAAGGCTGATGGAATCTCTGGTTTTGATCTGAAATAAACTCTTTTACTGCACATAAATTATTTTCCTGGACATAGAGACATCTTGGGTAACATTTTCAAAAGTACAACAACAATTTCAAGTAACTTCTTAGAGTCTCTGGTTGAGGTTGGAGTAAGAGTCTATTTGTTCTGAATCCCTTGGACAAAACATTCTCCTCCTTATAGTATCTTGCTACAGTATGTGTGCACCAATTATTTGGTGGTTTCTTGCTCCTGAGGTTTTTACACTGTCTGTAAACTGTTTCTGAGCATGCCATTCCAGACCCTAGCCTTTAGTGGCTACAGGGTTGATCTCAGGTCTTATGAAAGAGTGCCAAAGTAGTTGCAAAAGCAGGTGGTGCTTAAATCTGTAGAAATAGTGAGCAATTTCTGAAGCAGAAATTGCTGATTTTTTTGGCTGAAGCAGAAGTGCTTGGAGCAGGCAAGAAAGTGATTAGTTACTCAGTTTGAAAGAGAAGCATGAACATATTTGGTGACTACTGTACAGTGGGCTTGTTCACCTGGAGGCAGGAGGCAGCTGGAGAGAGAGGCTGCTGATCCCCACAGTCCCAATTTTTCCCAGAGAGGCTAGAGAGGATCCTGACTTTGTGCAATACATCATTGTACTGAAAATATCACTTGCCGAACTTTTGCGTCAGGTTCCTTAGGATCTTTCTTGCATTCCAGCAGCTCAGCTCCCGTAACCAGCCCTGCTGTACAGGCTGCACACACACCACAGGAACACCTAGGGGCGTTACCACTTTACCAGCGCTGCTGTAACACTCTTAAGGCACCCGCCAAGCCAAAACATAAAACATGCAAGTTGTGCAGAATGGCCATTGTGCACTGCTGGCAGGATCTGTGTGAGACAGGACATGGAGCAGATCTCCTGGTGGAGGTGGATCAGGGATTCCAGACCTTTCTTAGCACTTAGGGGTGCTCTCTCATGAGAGGCTGCATTCTCATCTCAGTGGGGGCTGTATCTCCTCCAGCCTTTGGGCCACACAAGCTTGCCTGCATCCATCTCAAAACCATGGCAGTCAATTTGTGAAGTATCCTAAGTGAAGTGGGCTCCAGTGATGCACTGTCACATGGCAAAATCATTCTTCACATTCCACTTCCAGCTACTCATAAAGCTGGCTGCTCACTTCAGTGTGCAAAGCTGTGTTACTACAAAAAGCTCTAAATGCAAAGTTCATCCTCAGAGGAATTTGAAAAGAATAAACTTATTACATTCTTGGGGAAGAAAAGAAAAATAAAAGAAGGAAAGACAGCCTGGATAAAATTCACATGGACAACTCCTATCTGTGATTCATGTTAAATTGAAGAGTTATGAGCAATGCTAAAATATTTGCATTCAAGTTCCTTTTGTGCACATCCACCATAAACCCCACTCAGAAACACTTTTAAAAAATATTTTATAGGCATTGATTTTCCAAAGAAAGTGAAAATACCAGATTACAGTCATCACATTTCCCAGAAACTTGCTGATTTCAATGAACTCCCAGTTGAAAGTAGGCAGGTTTTTGAAAGAACCTTGCATTTGTGTGAGGTTTCTGCCTAGTATCCTTCCAGCTTGTCCATTGCGTTGGCTTCTGGCAGCCCATCTGGCAGACTGACAAAGATTCAGCAGCCTGAAAACCTGAGATCCCTTTGGCAACTTGGTCCAAGATTCCTAGGCTTCATTGGGCTAAATTCTGAACCCTTCTGGCATATAAATTCCCTGAGCCTTTTTCAGAGGCAGCCCATGAGTCTTGGTGATCCCAATGTCCTTTTCCTTAAGCTTCTCTCCACCCAATAAACTGCCAGGTATGCTCTCAATAGGTAAGAAAAATCCTTCAGAAACACATGGAGATGGCCAAAGTTAAATCTCATGTCACTCTTTTAGAGAGGGAACTTTTGGAGTCTCTGATCCATATGAAATTTAGAAGCCTGACCTGTCACTTTAATCAATGTGAAAATGTATTTGGAAATACTGGCATTACTTAGAGAGGGGAGGATCAATGCTTTGGCCAGCTGAAATAGTACACACACACTGGAGCACAAAACAGAAAGAGACAGTCAATTTTCAACACCTTGACTTGAAAAGTATCCTTGAAAGCAAATTCTCCCTTCAATTACACCAAACACCAACATTGGTGACCTCTGTGTGTGTGAGCAAGTACAACACAGAGGTCAGAATTGGGCCCCCGGTGAATTTTGGTAAAAACAGCCTGCTTCTGTGCTGATGGTTTTGCTGAGAGGATCCATCAGGAGCTGCTGTCTCCCTGTATGTTACCTGCTGCTGACAGGCTGATCCAGTTGTTCAGCTGGCCTGGGGTGCACAGGGGCTCCTGTCTACCTGTCAGCACAGGTGTCACCCCAGGCAGAAATGCAAACAAACGATGCTCAGAGTGCAAGGGACAAGTGAACCATGCCGAGAGGGGCCAGAGAGGCATCCTGTTGACTCCTCATCTTCCTTTACCTTCCTGGCATATCAGAAAACTTAAGAAAATGTAAGGAGGGGATTCCAGGGGGAGGGTATAGGTGCACCTATACCAGCAAATGAAATGGTGGAAGATGCCCAGGCAGCTGGTCCTGGTGTATAGTACCAGGGCAGGAACTGCTGGCCTGATTCAAGTGTTGGAGTCAGCACTTGCAAAATGCCTCCAGGATCTGTACCCAATCACCAGTATAGCCCAGCTCTGAGCCATGGTCGATAATGAAAAAAGGCATTCCTTGGGATGCACCCAGATATTGGGGTCATATAAGTATCATCTGAATTACCAGGTTCCATTGAGGCAATCAGTTCAAGTAAAGCCAAGGAAAACATCTTTTCTCACTCATCCCTCTCTTCAGAGCACACTGAGCACAAGTTTGAGAAACTTGAAAACAAGTTTCTTAGGGGGTTTTCTCCATTTTACTCTTGTACTAGAAAGAGTTTAAATGTCTGCTGAGGTACCAGCATCTGTCTCTTATCATGTATAACTTTTCTTGATTATTTCTAGAGCAGCAGACTAAACATGAAGCTCTGACATAATGCAGCATCACATTTTTATTTCTGGTTTGTTCAAAAGACTGCACCAGCTGAAAAAAGTCTCTAAAAAGGACTATATTTATGACCTCAATCCAAGCTAATGGGATTGGATTGTTGGTGACTAAAAGGAAAACAGGCTATTAGAGATTTTTCTCAATATCCCGATGCTCTAACAACAGGGTAAGGGCTTTTGGTACCAATCACTATTATTCCCAATATTTGTACTGGTTCCTGATTCTCCTAGTCTGAAAAGAGGCCCATTAAGTGCATTTGGACACTCATGGACCTTTTCCCCTCCTTTAGGAAAGCTGTAAAAACCCAATCCCATTCAGAAGTCACCATTAAAAGTCTCAAAAGAAGAAAATGCTAGTTTCCTAAATACCAGCATGGTCTAGGTAATTTCCTATCCTAAGGAATGGGGAGTGATTTTCTGGTCTGCTAAATTGCCATTACTTTCCTGTCTTTGGAAGCTGTGTTCAGGCTTTATAAGCTGCGGGTTCTTATAAGATGAAAACTGTAATGTAATTACAAAATTGGTGTTGTTAGCACGTTAATCCTGATTAAAACAAGGCTGCTAGCAAATTCCCCTAGTCCCAACAGACAAGCATGAAGGGAATAAATCCCCACAAGCACTTGTTTGAAGAGGCAGCAGTAAATGTCTCCACAAACAGCAAACAGAACTCATTATAGGAATCCTCCTTCTCTGGTTGCTGTTTTGACTGAAGGATATTCTATTTTCAGGCACTGGCAATATCTTTTCTATGGCACAGGAAAGGCACATCCAACCAGTTTCTATTACAAGAGGTCATCACAAGCCAGGGACTTTCCATAAACCTTGCTTATGAGCTCATGAGTGTAGAAGTGTCATTTCCGAACCATCCACATAAGAAATTATATCTCCTGACTTCCCATACACCTAACAGGATACAACTTTCTCCTTATCTCCTACAGCAGTGAAAAACGCGACATCTCCTGTCTTGGCGTAACTAATCTGGTCTGCCTCCTCCCATTCCTCTCTGCCTGCTTTATGCCAACAGCTGTGGTGCAGGCCCCAGCTATTTCTGTATTTGGAAACAACATTCTCATTCCTGCTAATGTGCCTCTTTCAGCACTGTTCTTGCAAGGACAAGCTAGCACACACAATGTAAATAAGAATATTTTTCAAGTGAATGCAATCTAGTGGTCCAGATCCTATTTTCAGAGGCAAACAAACCTTAAGGATCCTTATACAAAGACATCTAAAGTCTACATCTAGAGAAGTATTTCCACTCTTAAGAGGAGATAGGACACGTAAGAACAAGTTAGTCACCAAATCCAATAATACAGTTGCTCAACCATAAGTATCAATAGCTTTTGAGGTATAGCATCACCATAGAATCACAGGATGGCTGGAATTAGAATGGGCCTTAAAGATAATCTAATTCCAATCCCCTGCCATGGGCAGGGACACCTTCCACTAGACCAAGTTTTTTGAAGCTCTACCCAACCTTGTCTTGAACATTTCCAGGAATGGGCCAGCTACAGCTTCTCTGGGCAACAGTTCTAGAATTTCTTCCTCAGATCTAATGTAAGCCTATTGTCTTTCATTTTAAAGACATTCTTCCTTGTTCTGTCACTACCTGCCTTGGTCAAAAGCCCCTTTCCATTTTTCTTGTAGGCTCCCTTTAGGTACTATAAGGCCACAATTAGGTCACACCAAAGCTGTCTCTTTTCCAGGCTGAACAATCCAAATTCTCTCAGTCTTTCCTCATAGGAGAGGGGCTTCATCCCTCTAATCATCCTGGTGTCCCTCCCCTGGACTTGCTCTAAAAAGTCAGTGTCCTTCCTGCGCCTGGGACCCCAGAGCTGGATGCAGTGTTCCAGGCGGGGTCTTACAAGAGAGGAGAGGCAGAATCCCCTCCCTTGCCCTGCTGGCCACGTTGCTTTGGATGCAATCCAGGATACCACTGGCTTTCTGAGCTGCAGGAGCATATTGCTGGGTTATGTCCAGCCTCATCCATCAGCATTCCCAAGTCCTTCTCGGCAGGGCTGCTCTCTATCTGTTCACCGCCCAGCTTGTACTGGCACTGCGAGTTGTCCCAACACGGGTGCAGCACCTTGAACTTGGTCTTGTTAAACCTTATGAGATTCCCAAGGGCCCACTTTTTGAGCTTGCCCAGGTATCTTGGATTATCTAAAATCACAGAACTCTGGATATGTCACGTGCCTTAAATCTGTATCCATCTGGACTGGTATGGAAACCAGGTAGGCTACCATCATGCATCTCAAGAGCAGGAGAACATAGGTTTGGCCAAGTTATTTGCTCCTTGAATGTCTTTGGACCTTAGCTCTATTAAAATTTTTACCTATATTCTCTTCAGCATTTGGAACATCTTCAGCAGTAAGGCAGGCCAGGAACTGCACTAAGTTTTGTAGTATCTACATTGATCTGAAGTTGTTGACCCTCACACTCTGGTTACCTGGAAATCTAGTGATTATAAAGTAGGGCCACAATAGCTAAGGGAAAAAAGAAAAAAAAAAAAAAAAAAAAAAAAAAAAAAAAAGAAAAGAAAAAAAAGGACTGCTGTGAAAAAAGTTATGCAGTTATGCTGTTTAAACTTCAAAAAGACATACCAGATGAATCAGCCACTTGTGGCTTGGGAATGAAAGGAGAAAGTCCATTGCATCACTGGGAGCTGGGGGTTTGGAGGGATGTTATCTTGGCAAGTAGTGTGAGTACATTCTACAGGCTATGTTCCAGAAAAAAAATGTGTCACTTTTCTTGAAAATGAGAATGATCTGCTCATTTGCATAATATGGCATGACTGTATTGTTGACAGAGCTAGACTAAGGGAGTTCAGGGCCTGGGGCATGCTTCTCTTCCTGGTTTCTTTGCTCAGCATGGTTTCTTTGCGTCATGCTGATGTTGTCCAGGCCACACGATGAGGAAAGCATGACAGACTTTTCGTCTAAGAGGACTAAAAATGCCTCTGAGAAGGGTGTGGACAGGTGGGAAGGAGAGCAACACAGTGTAGTGGCACTTAACCTTTGGGTGTCTCATGGGGTACAGAGGGATTGGGTCACTGCTACTGCAGCACCAGTGCTGACAGTGCTCCAGTGGCCAGGAAAGGGCTGAGAGGTCAGACAAGGCTTTGAGGAGTGTGAAAGAACACTGTGGCATGTTACAGCAGTGGCTTGTGGTCTTTTATTGCAGCTCTTCAGCTTATTACAGTGTAGTGGGGAGGATTTGTGGTCCGTGGTGACAGTCACAGCAGAAGCAGTGGGACCCTTCCAAAGAGGGGCCTGTTATATCAGTGCCTGCAGTCCCAACAGGAGCAGTTCCATGACCCTCTTGCTCCTTTTGCTTTCCCATGATAAATGTCTTCATGGGAGTGATGAAAGAAATACAATCATCACAAATGTCTGAAGCCAGATTCTCATCCCTCTGGGATTTCCATGAAGCCTACCCTGTAGTACTTCCCCCCCATCAAAGTGAAGCAGTTTGCACAATCAGATTTTATGTCTTCCTATGGTGCTTTGGGATTTCAGCACCCAAGTCTCCTGTAATCATTTCAGCTGAATATAATAGTGGGACTAAGTGACAATGCTTAAAGCATAAGAAATCTGTCACCTGTGGTAGTTGATCCGTGTCAGCCATGATTTGCTAAGCAACTGTCTGTCATACAGAGCTTTTGAGCACCAAGGCCTCCCAAGTCATGGCCAACGCGTCCTCCCACTAATCCATAAAATACAGCTATAGATCTAGTGGAAACACCACATCTGAGGAGATAATGCACAGGCTTCTCTGAAATACTCTGGCTTGTTTAAATAGATGCATTCAGACACAGATTGCGTAAATACAGACTCAGGAATTTCTTTGACCCGGGGCTATAAAATATATTAACAAGAACTCAGCACCTTGAATCTGATTAGACATGTAATTATATTGTTATCCAAACTAATTTCATGTCTGCATTTAATTTGAACTACTGTGCTTCTCTAAATTACAGCAAGTCACTAGATTTTCATCAATATAGGAATTTGCTATTATTAGAAGCAGAAAGATATCTCCTGCGTACCAGAAAACTCACAGTGCCTGCAGATCAGTTCTTCCAGTACAGTTGTCTGTACAAAGCTTTAGTTCCAACATAAAAGCTATTTTAACACCCATTAATTACTTTATTGTAATATATATTCATAGCACTATACATTCATAATACAATAGCTGTAATATATATCACATAATATATAATTTATTTAAAAATTATAAATATAGAAATAATAAATATATAAATAATATATAGATAATATAGACAAACTTATATATAAATAATATAGATAAATTATTATATATAAATAATATATAAAATTTTATATGTAAATAATATATATAAATCTAATATATAATTAGATTCTCATGAATACTTCTCTGATATTACATATAGTCTCTTCATAAGCAAAACACTCTATTGGAAAATATTTAATCTCCTGTCTAAAAATACGCAGCCTATTTTTTCTTTTTTTAAAATTTTGAACGGTTGTATTGAATCCATAAGAAGAAATAAACGTTAGCAGCGTTAGTGCATCACAGCAAGAATTCCGTGACTCATCGGGAAAGTTCAGCCGCAGGCAAAATAAAGCACAGACAGCCGGTGCAGCGGCAGGAAGGGCACGGGCGGGAATTCGGGACGCGGCCGCGGGGACGGGGAAGGGACCCTGCGGCTGCGGGAGCCGCCCCCGCCCCGCCTGGCGCGGAGCCGCGGCGCCCCCGCGCGGGCGGCGCGGGCACTGCAGCGCAGCGCGGGGAGCGGGCCGCGACGCGCAGCGAGAGACGAGAGAGACAGGGACACAGGCGTGTGCCCGAAGTGTTACAGGCTTCAGCCCGGGAGAAGGGTCTAGCGGGAACATTCTTGGTAAAGTCAGTTGAAATTCCAGGAGAATGTATTCTTCCAGGTCATGTTATTGCATCGTTTATTTCTTCGCTTGAGTTCCAGATTTAATAATGGCCTTGTCCGTCATCTTCTTCAAAGGCAAAGTAGGTCATAGAAATATAGGATGGTTTGGGTTGGAAGGGGCCTTAAACGTCATCTAGTTCCAGCACCCTTGCCGTGGACAGGAACATCTTCTATAAGACCAGGTTGCTCCAAACCCCATCCAAACTGGCCACGAACACTTCCAGGGATGGGGCATCCACAGCTTCTCTGGACAACTTGTTTCAATGTCTCACCACCCTCACAATAAAGAATTTCCTCCTAACACCTAACTTAAATGTCTTCTCTTTTAGTTCAAAATCTCTCCCCCTTGTCTTATCACTATCTTTTCATATAAAGACTCATTCTTCATCTTCTTTTATAAGCTCTCTTTAAGCACTGAAAGGCCAACTCTTATTCAGAGATGAACTTGTAAACATAATGGCCCATGTAATTTTTGCACTTTTCATTTCACAGATAGCGAAATGCCCAAATTTTCAGTGAATTTCCATGATACCTGGTACCCAGTTCAATGGGCTGCTATGAAGTCAGTTTCAGCAAGTAGAAGAAAGAAGAAAAAATATTCAGGAACAACTCTCTGGGAAGAAGATAGAAAGGATATGAGCAGGGAGGGTGATGTACAAAAATATATCCCAGTACTAGCAGAGAACTGCTGCTAGAATCTTCTCTTGGGTCTAAACTGAAACACAGACTGACTAGGAGTAACATTACACTGTCATACAAAAATTCATTTTTAAAAGTAGTAGTGAAAGGAACTAAAGAGCCAGCAAAGGTGACCCTTCTATGCTATATTGCTTTACCACAACATTATAGGTTTAGAGGTCAGATCTTTTCACAAATGGCAGCAGAATGGAGGGGGTAACATTAAACCATGTACAAAACTGCACAGAGGACTCCAAATTAGCTGTTCTCAGAGCAGAAGAGAATTGCGATTCAGTTTTAAGTATTTTCCAGAGATCAGTTTTCCTTGTCATTTTTAAAGACACCAGTTTGATTAAAACAGAAACAGTGAAGCTGTGCCTAGATAAGTCTCTAGCTAGACAAAGATATCTTATTCTTAGTATATCCACACACGTTTAAATACATATATCCTGGTCCATGACTGAATGGGAAACCATTACACATCATTCCAACACACTTAAAGAACTGTGGCTGGGAAGTCACAGCTGAATGATTTTGGCTAATCACCAAGTGAGTAATGTCAAACACTGGATGTCTGGACAGTTTCCATTCAAATAACATTTCATCTTGGGCCAATAGTATTTACAAACCACTGGAATGAAATCCCATACTGTCATTTACCCATTAGTAAGAGACAGCATTACAGCTGGGTAAGATGCAGCCTTACTTCTGCACGGAGATCTCCCAGCTCTCCCAGTGGTAGTAGCTCTTTCTGAGCCTCCCACACCAGTTCTGCAGGTCTCCCCTGCTCACCTCTGGGCATCTTAGATGGCATTTACAAATTTAGAGAGGGATTCTGCAGGTATGTGGGTGTATACTCAGGTAATCTCTAAGTGGTTCCCTAAAATTTAAGGTGTCGTTTTATATTTAAAGTTTTACTGTTTCAGAAACAACAAATGATAAAGGCAGATATTAGTCACTGTTTGACTTAATGTGTGTATCTAAACTTCCCTTACTCTCCAATCCCAGGCAGTGGTGGTAGAGAATGGAGAAGCTGTAAAATATTCCCATAGAGCTACACAAGAAGAAGAAGATAGAGCATATTCTCACATCTTGATCTTGCTCCTTGCTTTCTGCATTCTCTTCACCTCCTCTGAATCTCTCTTCCTTTATCTGACCTGCACCCTGAACCTCCTTGGATGGTTATCTGTTCTCAGAACAAAGTCACTTCCCCTGCAGCTACTCTCTCATGGTGACATACTCCCACAGAGCTCAGTGAGGCATCAAAAACCACTGTCTTTGGTTTTGAGGCAGGAATGGGCAAAACTGGTAAAAATTTAGCACCCTCAACAGCAAGAACTACTGCCAGGTTTGTGTAACTCCCTCTACACCAGTGCAGGAAAGCCTGGCTTATCTCTGTTAAAATTTAAAATCAAAAGTATTCTCTCTGTAACAAAGAAGGATAGATTACTTTCATTAGTATCATTATTGAGATATCATAAAAGAGAGTTTAGCCAGATGTTTTTCAATACTTGTCCAGAAATTTCTCCATGCAAGAAGACATAGGGGTCAGTATGACATTCTATCAGGAAAGTCTCCAGAGAGATTGCCTTTGACGATATCATTGGGATTCATCTAACTGCAGGTGAATTTCAGCTGCATAGCTCAGTAGTTCCAGACAGACAAAAAATCTAATCTGTTTTAGGCTCGTGTGTACTTACAAGTTCAAGCCAATATCATTCCTGCACTGGTTTGTAAAGCTAAGAAACAGAATCATAGAATCACAGAAATGTTCTTGTTGGAAAGGATCTTTGAAGATCACCTCTGCCATGGGCAGTGGCATCTTTCACTAGATCAGGTTGCTCAGAGCCCCATCCAGCCTGACCTTGAACAATTCCAGTGATGAGGTATCCACAGCTTCTGTGGGCAGCCTGTTCCAGTGCTGCACCACACTCAGCATAAAAAATTTCTTCCTCACATGGAAGCATAAATGCACTCTATTATATAATCTCCACAGCCAATAGACAAAGTTTTAATGTTGCTAAGGGGACAGGATGCTTTATTGGAGAGGTCTGTAGCAGAAACAAATTCCTCTACATCTTATCTTATTTAAAGCAATAAAGTAGTTGAATACCTAATTTTGTGACAATGGTCTAGAGTTTGATTTGAGACATATTTTAGCCTGAAGACCATCACACACCTGTGCTGGAGCAGACACTTTGCCATGGGATTCATGTTGCAATACCAAGAATCCCCTGGGATGTGGGTGTGATGATTGGACATTTCCAAATATTAGTGTCTAGCTCCTAATGGGAGGTGCTAAACCAGGGCTGGTTTCACGGGTTATGGCAAAGCGAGGGACTCAGAAATTTCTGTAGTCTGAGCAAATCTTCTAACATGCCATCATTTCTTTTCAGGGAAAAAAAATAGGGAGGAGAAAAGGAAAAAATCGAACAAAGATGAAAGCAAGGAGACAAGACAGGAAAGCAAAGGGCGAGCAGCCCGAAGACAAAACCGAGAACAGAGGGAAAACAACAACAAAACGCAGCCGAAGAAAAGGAAAGCCCCAAACAAAGAACAGGACCTGGCACCCGCTGACACTGCACATTAGTGGCCCTCCATGATTGTTTAAGTCTTATGATGCTGCTATCTCTACCAGATCGCCCTGACAGGTGTTCCAACCATTCAGGCCGCAAATGGACAATGCTACCAGTTATTATTAAACTTTAAACAACATTCCAAATACTTCCTATATTCTCCAAGCAACCATAGTTTATTAAAGAGATTGACATGAGCCAAGGAAAAAAGAATCTAAAGATGGGATCCTTTAAAACTGTTATATTATATGCTTCCATGCATCTGTAAAAGGCAATTAAGAAATTTTGTATATAATAATAATAGGGTATAAAATATAGCAATATAATAATGAATGACTTTCAGATGAACAATGTTCTTTTTCTTTGTAAAATATTTTTCAAGTTATTGTTTAAGTATGAGGCAAGAGATATGTCTAAATCAAAGATGAAAATGGTATCCCTTCATATATTGTACATAATTAAGAGAAGGAGGAAAACATTTCTGAAGAGCCAGTAGAAGCCCAAGGTTTTACAATCTCTGGTGGAGCAGGATGGGATTGCCCTATGTTTTCCTGGTCCATGCTCCAGACAGGGGTGAGAAACATCAGGAGAAAGCCAGCAGGGCTTCAGCTGCTGAGGAGTAAGAAGCAGAAGCATCTGCAGCTTTGAGGACTGAATCCCTGAGGCAGAAGGAAACTGAGCTGAGCTCAAATAACGCTCTTATCTGTGGACAACACAATGTTTTCTGGTCTAAACAGTGGTACCGTGTGCTGTTTTATGCTTTTTATACCTATGTGTAACTTAAGTCTACATTTCAAATCTTCTGGTGAATGACAAATCGTATTTGTAGGAGACAACGTTGAGTTAATAAAAACCAGAAAAATAGATCATGTAAGTATGTGTTTTTCACAGTGATGGTGTCACTTTTTCTGCTGGGGAAGGGAATAATTTCATAGCTTCACAGACAGAAGAGGACACAACTTACACCCACACTGTGCATCTAGCAAAAGAATATCCACGAAAAGAAATTACAAACATATACTAATTACAAACTTCTGTCCAATTTTACTTAAATTCCTATTCTGGTTCTTCTCTCTGACACAGCAGAAGTGAAAATCTCCACTGCTCAGAGGACAAACCAAATCCTGTGGTATGTTAGAGGCTAGAGCAGCCCATCAGTGAAACACAGGTTGTGCTACACACTGAGTTGCTGCTCAGAAATGGAATTACCCTTTCCAGAAACATGTCGAGGAACCAACATACTTCACAATTTGTGCTCTGTTGCCATGTTTTGCCCAATGACGGCTGTCACGGGGGTAGCAGCCCACCCACTGTGGAGCGTGGACTAGAACAGGTGGCAGGAGTCAGTTCCCCTCCCTGTCACTACTTCTGTTTCTCACAGTGAGTTTGACTTCAAAAAAGACCTGTCCAATGCTGAAGCCTGTTTCTCAGGTAAATTCACCTGAGTGACAGGTGCCAGTGACTTTCCAACTCATATATAAATCACCTAGACAGCAATGTAGGATGGTCTCCTGCAGTTTGCTTTGTAAGAGCTTTGTCTCTAATGATACTTGTAGTTGCAGTAGTCTAACCACACAGTGTTTAAGGCTTCCACAGTTTGCCTCCTACATTCATGAGAATTAATTAAAACTCTCTGTAACCAGTCCCAGATTTTATGCATTTACTATATTTTTGCAGTTGAGAAGAACAAAAGGCTGAATTTTACAGAGATGAGAATCACACACATGTAACACACCTCACACACAATGGAGTCTGAAGGGGTGAGAGAGCAAAGCAGGGTGTGCTGAATGCCTGTGAGGAGCGTCTAGCAGTGGAAGGCTGGAGCAGGGGTGACTATTTGTGAGCTCCCAGCTCCATTGCATAACTTGTTTATACCCTCCTCCAGAGTGGTCTGGTCTCAGTCTCCCACTACTGATTCAAGCAGCAGCAGTCAAATCCCTCCACCACCTTGCTGGCAGCAGCAGCTGAGGAGGAGCTGGTCTTAGAGTAGTGGAAGGTGCAGAACCTGTGTGCACCACTGAGGCTCTGGGTGATGCTGATGTAGAGAGAGGAAAGGAGAAATCCTCACTCTGCCAGACTCCTGGCACCAGAGGAGGTGCAAGTAGCAGTTCTGGGATGAGAGGTGTTGGTATCACAAGAGAAAGGGGAAGCCAGTGCTTCAAACCCTCTCCTACAGCTGCAGTCATTCATCTGTCTGCAGTGCTGGTGGGCAAACAGGGATGTTCAGCTGCTCGGAAAGAATTTACTGTTCAATTTACTTCCTCCAAAGACAGGTTTTTGGCCAGATGAAGCATCCCTACTTGGATCTAGCAAACTAGGTCAGCAGCTGGACCACAAGAATAGTTGCACTCAGGGAAGATTTGTCTGCAACTCTTAAAACTAACCAGTAGGATTGTTTTTTCCCTGCCTTGATTAAATATAGGAGCTAAATGGCAAGGGGGTTTGGTATGGAAGAATTGCTTTCGATAGAAGCACAAACAAAATCTATAAAAATAAACAAGAGTGTTCAGAGAGGAATTTTTTTTAAAAAAAGGAAAAAGCAAAACTAGATGCTATACTCAGAATGTCCCTGATCTCAGTTATTCTCTACTACAACATTTAGAGGAGTCAAAGGAATGCCATTTATCTGGCAAAGATAAACAGGAGACTGGAAAAGCAGTATCAAGTAGTTCAAGAATTACAGACTGAGGGAAAAGAAAGAGGGAGAAAGGAAAAGAAAGTAATTTAGGATACAAATGTGATCTCTGTTATACACTGTCACAAAAACCTTTATTACAAATCCCTTGCTTACACAAGAGGAGAACTTGGAATGCTGTTGCCTTTCAGCAAGGAATAAAAATGTAAACAGAATTTGGCCCACGGCAGTAATAATTTATAGTATAACTACCTGAAAAAACATGCTACCTCTTTCCTGGAAGTGAACAAGGAAGTTGCTGTCATGTTGCTTCCTCCCACTCAGAAAAATGTTCAATAATATTGCCTATAGCCATGGTGAAGCACTAAGAAGTATATCCAAGTCACTTGGGCAAGTAAAATTTTCCCAAGTCCTTGCACCCTGCTGGTAGGTGAACAACTCAATTGGCACTCCCAAGAAACTGAAGGAGAATATGGACCTTTGTAGGCCAAATGTATTGCAATAACACCTTTTGCCCATCCAGTAACAAATGTGTAAAATGAGGAATCAATGGTCTTACATGCTAGTAAGAGCTAGTGAGAACTCATAGGACCTTACTGGAGAAGATTTGATTAGGTGATAGGAGTAGCTGTGACCTGATCTGTGCAAAACTTCTTCCCTGACAATTGTTTCCAAGTTCAAAAATATCTCAAAATCTTAAGAGGCGATTTGAAGTGATTCCCAGAGAATTATGAACAGCTTTTCTTAAAATGGAAATTGAATGGACATTAATTATAAGCCAAATTCGTAGTGTACTAATTATGAAAGAATATATCTGAAATAAAATACTAAATACCAGTTAAGGCCAGTAGATGAACACATATTGAGTGCTATTTCTGACAGTTAAGCTGCTCAAGGAATTGTCATCAGTAACAAAGAGACAGAGAAAACCAAACAACTGTTATGTCCCAGGCTTCAGACCTGTCTGTAGCTTGTTCTCTCACCTGAAGATCTGAATAAAGGAATCCAATGTTAAAGAGTTTAAGTGCTGAACTGCTGAACCCTTCACTGAATTTGTCCCAGCAGCTTTATTCTGAGTCACCACAGCAGAGTTGTCAGGCTGACCAATGCACTAATAAATGACAGGTTTTGCTGTACCCTGTAGCAAAGTGGCAGCAGAAGAACCCATCAGCAGAATGGGACCATCATCATCACCCACATCCCCCACAATGAAAGTCTTGTGCCTTGTACTTGTGGTTGATGTGCTGACGGGAAAGCAGCATATGAATATTGTTATTAATTTGGAAGAATCCCTCTGTAGTCTTCATGAGTCACTATAATTATTTTTTGTTTCTGTGGTTTTAGGATCTGAAACTTATTGAAAGCTGAACTTTCTGATGCAGCATGAATTTACCATGACACTTGTACTTACTTGCTATGCATTGTTATTTGCAGAGACAGCACTGGGTTTAGTTCGCATGGTTCACATGAAGTTGCACAAATTCAAACAAAAACCTCTGCATAGGATGACATAACAGCTGATCATGGGAGCTACTCTTCAAAGTGACATTCTGCAAGCATCAGCTGCAGCTTCAGTCTTTCCTAAGTCCATCAGCAAGGGCTTGGTCACATTTGCAGGCTCAGGTCTCCTACTCCACTGCTGTTATTTAGCACAAAACTTACTCATTAAAGACCTTGCACTCTTGCAAGCAAGTACACTCTGTTGTTACACATCCACAAATAATTTTCTCATGTGGTCTCTTGTTAATGGGGGGTTGGATTTTTCCCAGTATTTTGCAATAATTTGGCATAATTTAAAGAGAAGTGAAGTCAGCATGTTTGTTCACCATTTTAATAATTACCTCTTCCTCTCCTAACCTCACTGTGATACTCCTAGTTAGGCCTGCCCTTTCAGATCTGGAATGCTAATTGCATTTAAAAAGTAAGAGTACCCATTGATTGGTTTGACACAGAAATTTCTGTGTTTTCATGTGCAAATTCTTGTTGATAATGTTCTATACAGTGTTTCAGAGTGCTAACAATGTCCATATAAAACAAAGTGAAACCAAACAGTCTTACTAGCAGACTCACCTGGAATCTCAGCCATGGGAGAGAAGGGTAAGGTAAGCAGCCTCTCTTGGATAAAATTGGCAGCACAACTTCTGTAGTCACTACTGTGGAAGCAAAACAAATTCTGCAGATGCCACAAAAATATGAGGCCATATAGCAAGGACAGGAGAGAAAAAAGTTGGTCTACCAGCTTTAAAAGGATGATGTGAACACAATTAAACTAGTAACAGCAACCACATTTTCTTGTATAAAGGGAATAAAGCACTAGGATAAATGATCCCAGAAGGAAACCAATGGGATTCAATTAATTTGGTTCTTGATGTGCATTTAGAAGGAAACCAGAGATGAGACAAATTAATGCACAGAAGGGAACAGAGTGCTGGCTGGCTGCAGATAAGCAAGAAGCTGAAAAACATGTTGACACCATTATTTAATCTATGCATTAAGTAATCTCTACTCATTTATAGTCTACTCCAGTACCCCTGTGTCTAAACAGGTTATTAAAGTTCTATGGATGTTCACACAGACATTGTCCAGGGGGAAGCAGTACAGGAGGCTTGCTCTAGTAAAACTCCAGTGTTTTCCCAGAACATGATATTAAGGAACTGCTTTTGTGATTTTGAGGTAATTTTTGTGACTGAAAAAGAGGAGGGCAGTTCCTTCCTACTTTAGGCTATAGCACAAAATACCTGGTTTTACAAATGATTCAATCCTTACTACATCATCCATGTATTGTTTAAATACATAGCAGTTCATAAAGGAATCTGCCATGAGAAGGGAAAATCTGGGTAATATTTCTTATGGAAATCAGCATAATCTGCTCAGGGCTGTGTTCCTTTTTCATTAGAAATGATGTATTGGTTTAGTCTGCTGTCAAAGTTGAACAATGGTAGAAACTGAAAAACATCTCACAGCAAAAGCACAATTCCAAAGGGTAAAGGAGGTTATTTTTCACAGTGACGCTTTGTTCATAAAATAAACCTCCAGTGAGTAAATTACAACAGAATCTGTCCTATAGCTACTTTAATAATTCTGTTCTCTGACAGTTTCAGACAGCAGGAGGGAACCAAAAATGAGTAAACTATGTCCACAAGACACTGATGGATAACCGCGTAATCCTGCTAGTTACTGGAAAAGCAATATCCAAAATAATAAACTCATGGTCATCCTTTTATCAGCCCTTTACCCCCCGTTACTCCTAAACTAGCTGATAAAAAAGCATCTGGTTTTGCAAGCCAGAGACCAAATAAACAGCCTGTTTTTAAACCAGGAGACTTTTTGAACAGTGGCTGAAAAGCACAATTCTGTCATGTTTGGTGATAATGTCTCCCATGTCAGAGGTTTATGTCCTGCTGTCACTGTTCAGTAATAATACCTGAGATATTACTTTCTTCTACTGTGTTACTTCCATTAAAGAGTGACTTTGACCATTCACAGAGTGTGAGGAGTTTCTATTTTTTCCAGATGTTAGTTATTTCTTTCTAAAACATTTTTCTACTACCTACTAGCCCCTGCCTTCTGTTATGTAGATGTGCCTCATGTAGGATAACTAACCCAGTTCTGCTGAGAACAAGACTGTGTGGTTTGGATGTCTCATGTGCCTGTGTGTGTGACTGGAGTGAAGGACGTAAGGACTGGTGGAGACTGCACTTTGGATTAGACACCTCTAAAAAACGGGGGATATTAGATGAGCCAAAATTATACTTTAAAACACCTTGAAAGCCTGTGGGAGACCATTCACATATTTTAGCCTCTTGTAGTCATCTTTGAGGTGAATCCCAAGAGTAGAGCTGGACCTTGTGGGCTACAGCTTTGGCCCATTTCTACACCTCTGTAGAAATAGCACCTACTGCGCTATTTCTGTATTATTCTCCTCACTACGGATGCTCAGCTCACTTTCTAATGGGATTTGTAACAAATGAACAGTCTTCTTGAATGTTAATTAAGTTGTTTACATTATAGTTAATGAATAGTGAGGGCTGAGCCACCTGCTACTCTCCATCCTGACAAATCCTCTCTGGAGTACCTTTTGGTGATAGTTTTCCAGATAATCTTGAACAAGAGCACATATTCTACTCCTTATGAATCCTTTTACCTTGCTGGCATTATCTGAGCTCCAGTAGTGCATCAAACGATGTAATTAGCATCCCTCATCTGTGGTTTCTTTTCACAGCCTGTTTCCTACAACCTTACATTTGCTGTGCCAAATGCATTACTGAAGTCTAGACATATTGTACTTGCTGCTTAGAGGAAAAGAAAAAGAAAACCAAGTATTCTCATGGCAGTAGAAATCTTGCTTGAAATATCAAATTCTTGTTTTGGTTTGTTTTCCTTTTTTGTACAAGAGAGAAATGCCAACACAAGAAAATTTCTTAAGCCCATGCACCCAGAGACTTACATTTTCAAAATTAATCCCAGGGGAAAGAAAAGAATGATAATTAAAAGTAACAATTTGAAAGTCAGCTGGGCACCTTAAGCCGAAATTCTGGTGCACCGTTAGGGGGCCATCTCAATATAAGTTCTTAAGAATGAAGGTTTTAGAAAGACTTAGAAGTTTTATTCAGCTGAGACAGACTTGCTCAGGGATAAGTAAGAATTCTTTGCAATTTTCTCATGGGTCCTGCAGGATCCTAGGAGCAATTTCTTACATTAGGAAATGCAGGTCCGCTGCACTTTAGTGTCTGTCAGTGGGTGGTTAAGAAGCACAATGTGCACATTGTACCTAGGCTGTAATTAAAGAGGTATCAGCTATTTTTCAATATAGAAAGCTTTGTCTTCTGACTACAAGAATAAATAATCCATCACTCAGAAATGCTGGATAGTTATCATTTCAGGCCTATAAATCATACTTAGCATGTTTTATAACCAGTTTTACTGAAATGTTACTTCATAAAAAATCACAGTAGCAGCACCATGCATTGTATTATTTATTACTATAAGGGGAAGCTGCAGAAGCATCCTCCTCATGGTTCAGCCATGTCCCCCTGTGGGACAGCAATAACTGCCATGTTTTGAAGAACAGTTGACAGTATCAAAAGGCATTTCTGTATTAATTTGAAAAGTGGACATTCTGTGCTTGCTATAAGGCAACAGGTGATGCAAAGCGCTCAAAGGATTACTTAAAGCATGCATTGACAGCACTGTGTATTGTTTTAAACAGCTTTTACCTTGATTTTTTAATACAGTGACACAGATCAGTAGTCAAGGTGTCTTTGCACATGATTTGTGCAAGCAGTAACAGTGACTTACAATTCTGTATAAAGCTGTCTATACAAACAGGAGTCCCCTTGCACAAGCTCTGCTGAAGCTGGTCTGAAGCTCCCACAGTCTCTTTCCTCAACCAAGAACAAGAACAAATCTCTCAGAAGGCTGTGGCCAAAGGCTGAGAAGGTTCCTGTGGGCTTCTGTAAAGCAGCAAGATGAAAATCAAAGGGGAGAATGCAGAGCACCACATGAAGGTAGGAACACACAAATTCAGAGAGTAAGAAGAAAAGGCCCCTTAGGCAGCAGTGGTAATTCACAGCTGAATGTAAATAGTGTCATATCACAAAGAAAGCAAACATCATACTGGGACACACATGCAGAAATATAGCCTGAAATATATATGAAACAATTCTTCTGTTCTACTCAGTATTGCCAGAAGTATCAGCTGAACTACAATGTCCCCTTAAGGTACCACAGTTGAAGAAAGAAGTGGTATAACTAGAAATTGTTCAGGCAAAAGCATTGAGAATGATCAAAGCTTAAAAAAGAAAATGTTCCCACACCTACCTACCTATTAAGGAGATAATAGCCATACAGCAGCACTGCCAAAGATGAAAGGGATATGGCCACAAATGGGAATCAGCTGTAGGAAACAGAAATAAATAATTCTTTATCTGTACAAATTTCTCCCTTTCTGGATATACTAAACAATATAACTCACTGAGAGCATTTAGCAAAAGAGAAAACAAAACACAAGACTCCCAGCACTGAAATTAACATATCTCTTCCATCCCATCTGTAGCCAATATCTAATTTTACCCTTTCTCAGGATGTGCGTGTTTGCATTCCTAGCTTCCTCATTCATTATTTTAGAAAAGAATAACACCTTTCCTACTCTTTTCCAAATAAAATTTACTCTCCTTGTTTCCCAATGATTCAAAGAAACACTGGAGCCTCCTAATTTGGAAGAAAAATGCAAAACATTAATGCTATCATCTTTCTTAGTGGAAAAAATAGTGCTACCATGCTGGAAAACTGGTAGTGAGCAGGCCTAGCAAATTTCCACCTTGATGGCCAGTTTCACCCTAATTTGGGGAGAAAAAAAAAGTTAAGTGTGTGCAAAGCAGGCGTTCAACAGACAGATCCTGAGCTACCAGTCAGCATGTGCAGACTTCCCGATATTGAAATAGTCCTCCCACTCCAAGTGTATCCTGAAAACAAGGATCCAATACCGCTCTCATCAGAAAGCAGAGCAAAGAGCTATCTAATGTAGTCAGAATCAAAAAGTGAATTCTTGGACTGAATCTCCAGGTGTGTGCATCAATGCCTATGTCTACCCAAGCAAGTGATTTATTTCATGCACATGCTGTGATCTGCAAGGAAAACAAACGCATGCAAGGGGACAGGGAGAGTCCTATACTCCAAATACCCAGATCCAAGACAGTGACATTTCACTGGACAGGTGGGCTCTCAGCTGAGTGTCCCAGTTTGGAGCAGACATCCGAGCAGAGCAGCGTTCCTACTGTGTGACTGTTCCAATTCAGACCATGCACACTAAGGCAGCTAGCATGGCCAGGAAGCAAAGCAACATCTATTAAAAGAAAAACTGTTTTGAGATCTCTGACACCGGCCTCAGTGGCTGAGCAGAGTTACATCTGCTCATCAGCAAAACATGGGTGTGCAGGGCAGAAAGTGATGTGGCAGGGGAAGAGATGTGAGCACAAGGAAGGATCCATTTGAGGAAAGCAGTGGTTTAAGGAGTCCCTCCAAAGGCACGACAGGAGGCAGAAAACCAGAAGTGTAGAAGAAGAATGAAGTCACATGAACAACTGATGGGATAGGAAATCTGGCCATAACATTAAGTCAGTAAAACCTATATTGCCCGGACCTTCTTGATTTCTAGCTCGGATCAAGTTTTTTTCCTCAAAGTTTTCATTACAAAAAGAAAAGACCTGGTCATCTGGCTTTAGTTTTGACCCTACTTGCAGGGTATTCCAGACTGCACAGCTGGTTGCAGCCTTAAACCTGGAGATAGGATGTGAGTGGGTGAGTCACATTAAAATTATTCTCTTTCTTTTCTGACTCACTGCAGTTTTGTATTTCAAAATCTGAAGTCACTTTTGCACTGTCAGCCAGTTTAAATAATGTAGCAAACTCTTTAGCTCCAATGCTCTCACTCATTTTCCACAGAAGCTTAGGTGATACTGAAGATCCACCCAGAGACTTTTTACTGACTTTTACTATTTGCCACTGTGTTCAGATGACCTGAACAATGTCTTCATTTTAAATTCAATGACACATTAACAACACATATGAAACATAAGACTTATGAAGATCTTGGCCTTAACCTCTGACAGTAATAAGGATGTGAACAAATACTTACGTACACACACGTCAGTAAATACTCAGCTGTAATTTAGAGACCTTGTTTTGGTAGAACTCTTGAAATGCTACCTTTGTATTTTTTTACTCTGTTTTCCACAATTCTATTAAGACAGAATGATCAAGACCAAGACTCCCAGCAATACCCAAAGGAAAGTGAAATGCAGGCATGAAAAAGGGCATAAGAAGGGATTTCAGCTTATTTTCATTAGCTAAAAAAATTTCTGTGACAACTGTTTACCAGTGACAGGCCTCCTGTATAATTTTCTGGTTTCCAGTAACTAACAGGGCCTAAGTTGCTTCCTAAGGTATTTGAGGTACATCCATATGAGACTTTGCCTTTCTTGGCAATGTCCTGCATAGCAGGTAGGTAATGAGAGAAGCATTTCAATGACTCAGAGCATGGGATGATGCCTCCATAACCAACAGAGAGTCAGGCATGAAGCAATCTTCATGTGGGAAAAATCTGAACCACTGATTCAGGGGTTGCTAATTGGGGATGTGAGACTCAGAGGGGCCTAACACTATCATTTTCTTCATTCTTGTGTTGTGGACTCATAATAATAGGTTAATTATGGTTTTAATTTTGGAAATAGAGATCATTGTTCTTCAACACACAGGCCAGACATATAATGATTTCTTTGTTGCAAGTCTGGCAGAACATAATGCTTCTTGTTTATAACAGCAACTGGACAATTTATTTGCATGCAGGAGGTAGTTTGTTCCACTGGATACCCTTTAGCCTTTACTTTTCCATTGTTCAGAAATAATACAGTGTACTACAATTACAATTATACAACAATGACCCTTCAATTATTGGGTAAACAAATTTAATCAACCAAGAGCATGGCTCATACATAACTGCAATTACCTGTAAAGTTATGGATACTGACAGACAATGATACTGCCTTTCACTGCATCATGAGAAATGACATAAATATGCTCAGCTATCAGTGAGACTCCCATTGTTAAAGAATATTATGGTAATTATTCTATTATGGCATTACTCCATCTTGCTACTCACAGATGGGCAATGGAAAGATGAAAACTTTGGTGCCCCTTGAATACGTTGTCTCTTTGCTGCCATCACACAGTGGGAATTTCTATGTACGTCTCATATTTTAAAAAGAACACAAGTGCAAGCTCTTGCGATCTAATTCTTCATCATCTGCCATCAGGACACAAAAGCCTTTGCAGCTCTGACCAGTGCAACAGCCTCTCTTTTGCTCACAGCTGCCCTTAAAACCCTTGGCTTCTACCAACACATGGATGCTTGGATACAGGCAAGAGTGATCCCCAGCAAGAAAGAGCAGCTTTTGGTGAAGGAGTCAGTGACCTGCTGGAGCATAAATCATTGGCCAAATCAGCCTCTCTCACCTCTCTGTTTCAGGGCTGAGGCAAAGGACAAGGCTCACACTGAGATTACCATGCCAAATTTTCACTGTTTCCATGGAGGTGTCTGCACAGACAAGATGTCTAAAATCCTGTTTTTGTCAACATTAAATTGGTGAACAGAGTAGTGGAGGCTGGAGGGTAATGCAGTTGTCCAAACATAAGTGCCCAGGGCGATTTTACATTCCCTATCAAGCTTGTGCTGACTTCCAAACACAACGTCAAAAAGGGCACATCTCCTGTAAAGCTTGTGTCATATCTGAAATTAAGCATGGCTGTCACCTGCCTTTTAAGTCACTTTGGGGCAAACTGAGTTGATCCAGTGGCTCTTCTGACTGTACGGCCCAGAAGCTCAGTGCAGCTTCCTGAACAGCTCATGGATGGCCATCTGAGATGCTCTGGGACAGCGTGCCTGGAGTTCAGATACCACTGCAGACCTCGGTGTCCCAAAGGCACTGTGTTAGTTGTACCAGCCCCCACTGGGATTCTCAGAAACTCTACAGCATCTCACAAGGCCCAAGACACATGCACATAGACACCTGAAGCCTACATACACTTCCACAAATTTAAACGTGTGGCACAGCTATAGACACTTAGAGAGGCTGAAGTGTATTTAATACTCATATTGAATCTCCCAATGTGACCCAGATTTGACCTGCTCCTTTTGGATGAAAAGTTTATACAAAGACAGTTACGGGCACTCAGCTAAGAGCATCAGCTCTTAAGCTGTCATAACCAGACCATTTGTCTATTCTAAACAAAGTTAACAATTTTAAATGAGTTTAAAATATGAGTCCTCTGTTCTTTGCCCTTTTCAGTCTACTATCACCCCAAGGCGCCTCTCCAGTATGGGCTTTCATTTTTTTCCTGAGAGATCTTGACTGCTACTGCATTTTAGCTGGGTGATCAGTCAAAGAATGTTCCTTTATAAGTTCTTGTTCTGTGTAAAGCTGTAAGTTTTCTCCCAGTCTTATTTTAGTTACAAGAGCTTTCTATCCCATTGTTGGAGATAATGAAAAAACAATGCCACAGAATCTGGGCTCCTGAAGAAGATTCAGCAGCTCTTCAGCTAACCGAAGACAAACAATGATAGATACTATGCGCCTCACTGAAGAATAAAGCCTGATAAAATCAGAGACTAGAATTATGGAATGAGTAATCATACCACTGCTAATCTTTTCAGCAGAAATATCCAGCTTCTGCACATACTCAGCAATCGTTAACTATCCACCACATCTATCCAGATACCCTAAGTCCTGAATATTCCTCTGCAGATCTTGAAAAGCCTTCTGCTTCTCCTGTAGTGTTCTGTAATTTATCCCTCCTGCTGTTATTTTACAGCAAACTAGAAAATTAGGTGAGAGTAATGAGGTGTAGTAAGCTAGATGGTGCAAATAATCGCTCCATCAACATAATTAGTTGATATCACATCAAGCTGAACCAAAAACACCAGCATTAATTAACCTGAACCTACAGAGAAGATCTACTTTGCGGGGCCTAAGCATCACAGAAATTTGCCACACAACACAAAGCACAATGTATCATCAACTGCATATGTGAAGATGTATACAACTGCACACCTTCGTTAAAAACACATAGATTCCTTTCACACCATGGAAACTCAAATGGAAGTACAGAATCAATCATCTCCATTCAAACCAAGCATTATGCATCGTGTAAAATGTACAGCCACATCTTTAAAATCTATAGCCTTGCAGAGTCTTTAATATGAATCACAATTAAGTTCATTCATTCATTCATTCATTCATTCATACCTGGTCACCTTTTCTAGCCTTACTGCTCACTCTTTAAGCCATTACATTATGCTTCAATTTTGTTTCACTATCCAGCTGTGTTGGAATCTTGAATGAAATCATACAAGTGAGTCTGTGGATGGTGTAAACCAGTGTCACTTCACTGGAACTCAAGGAGTTAGTTACATCCTCTTACAACAGCAGTGAATTTAAGCCAGGATCAGTGGAATAACATAGTTCCAGCATCCTGGTAAAAATGAGTAATGGGAGCAGCCTTGAGGCCCCAGGTAAATAGATGCCATAAATTCAGCCCTCATATAAATCCAGGAATTTATGCAATCTGAAGATACAAACTACTCATCTTGCTGATCACATACTTGTGTACTTTAAAAGCTACACATTAATCATTGCTGATGTGAGTAGCTGAAACTTTGCTAACTCCACAGAATGGCACTGAGCTCTGCTGGCTGTGAGAGAGTTCCTTTGACATTAGGCAATACACAGCTAAAGGCAGTGGTGCTCAGTGGTGCCACAAAATGGAGAAATGCAAAAGTGAGATTTTTCCGAGCTCGTTTCAGAGTTACTGGAAATGGTGTAGCCATTTTCTTTACCTGAGTTTTAAAAAGCCTAATACAAATTTCCTGAAGAGAGAACAGCAGTGAAAGAAGTGATCATCATACAACCGAATGACTTAACTGAAAACAGTGAAAATAATTCTAGAGTTAAGTGCTACTCAGCAAGAAAAATGGCCAGAATGGAGCCCTAAGTGGCATCCCACCCAAAACCAGAGTGATGGAACTGAGACTCCTCATCTGTTTCTAATATGAAGCCCTCATGAGCTTTTATCAGCACTGCTGGAAGCCAATAAGCAAGAACATCTTACTCCATTGCTTTTCCCTCCACTGCTTCTCAATGCCCTCCATAATTAGAACACATCTAGAAATGCAGGTCATGTGAAGACTTCAAATGAAATAACAAAATGCCTGCTCTACTTACCTTAGCCCTTTAACAGAATACATACTCTTGAAAATTAATGATGCACTAATACATCAGAAGCTTTTCATGATTATAAAACATACCTAAACCACAAACAAACTCCAAGCTAACATTACAGATGTACCAAGAGACCTAATTCACACAACAAGAAGCCCTGGAACAGCACTTTTTAAAATTCCAGTGAGATCAGTAATTATGCACTGGTGCACACAAAGGCTCAAGTGAGTCATCCCCAGAGAAGCTTCACCACGAGCTGAAGAAATTAATTTCATCTTGAGATCCTATCAACCAAACTAAAGAGAAGAAAAAATGCATCAAAGAAAACCCAAGCAGATATAAATGCAAACATACATAATAGATACAATAATTTATTGTACGCACAATAAATAATACATAACTGCAGATTGAGAACAGCTGCTCTAACCAGAGAGCTGCCTACTGATACTTAAGAACCTGGAGAGGATTTTGGGGTCAGCAGAATACTACCACTTTGTAGTTTCCATCTTCAAAGGACTATATCTAATGAATTCTGATAAGATCCCAGTGAAACAGGTCAGTATTATAGTTCATTTCATAGATAGTTAAAATGATCACTGATCTGGCAAATTTGGGATCCCAAAAGTACTGTGATCGTTTTGTGAACTTTTCTTTCATGCCTTCCATTTTCCTTTACTTGCTCTCTTCACTTGGGTTGAGAGAGAGAATATAGTATTGCTGCAGCTAATTTTTGTCATCCTATGAAATCCACAGAACTGATATGAACTCAATCAGAAAAGCTAGGACTATTAGAGCAAACGGAATGAGCAGGAAATGGCTGAAGTTAAGGGATTAAGCATACAGAAGGAAAGGGCTTTGCACTCCAGGCTGCAGAAAATGCACCCCTTCTCTTTTGAGATTACAAGTCATTTATCTTCTCTTGGAGCACCTCTTTCTGATAAATGGTGCTATCAGGGCAGCCTGCTCATGCCATTTCTAAACCAGTCTGGCAGCAAATTAAACCAGGATGTAAATTTGTCACTCTCAGCCCCTCAGAGAAGATCTACAGAGGGGTTAATTACACTGTCATGTTTTCAAACCATTCCCTTCCATAGGAGAAGGCATAAAACTTTCCACATGCACCCTGGGCCAACCCAAGTGGGTTGCAGGTAGCAGGCAGTTAAACACATACTGATATTCACTTGGGCTGTCTATCCTGATGGATCTAATGAAACTACTTGCAAAATGTAAGGTGTGTAAGTACTGGCTTGGGAGCTATGTGGGTTATCAGAATTATTAAATTTTTACTGTATTATTTATTTTGCAAGCTATGCTGAATGTCCCTTTATCAGCTTATGGACGCTATTGTCCCTTACTGAATTTGTTAATTAAACTCTTAAGATATAACAGGCAGTTCAGCATTACTGACTCATGCATCAAATCCTCAATGAACTCCTATCATCTCAAAGTTTCATGCCACTAAGAAATTTCTGTGCAATGCTGCCATACTGTCTCAGAACACTTTATTAGACAGATGCAAAAGCAAGTGATAGTGTTTCTTCCATATCATCCATCCATTAAGGTAATAATGCAAATAATATTACAGATGGAAGAAACACTACTGTCTCACTCTGTGTGGCTCCTAGACATGACAATCATAAAAACTGCAATTAGAATAATTATTTAAGCACTGATTGAAATTACTTTCCTTCCAAGATTTTACCATAACAACTCCATCTTCTTTTTGTTCTTTCTGGAGAAAAGTCTGGTGAAGCCATAGAAAGACACTCTCTCCTCGTTCGCTGCCTTGGTGCAGTGCTGGGGGATGACACATCACACACCACGGCTCTGTTCCTCACTCCCTTCCCTCCTGAGGAACCTGCCACACACTGCAGAGAAGACCAAGGGGAGCAAGGGCCCAGCAGGGTCAGGCTGCGAAGAACAGAGCCCTGCATTCTGAGTCCTTCTCCACACCATTTCCTGCTGCTGGGGAATCTGGTGACACTGTGAGACATGGTTATGAAAGCTTCATATGATACTGCCCACCATAATGGGTCTCTCACGCAGAAAGTCACAGAGTCTAAGCATACGAGAGACCAAGGGAATGCAAAAAGCACAAGCTACCAAACAGCAAAGGAGCTGGACACCTTTTTCTTTTGAAAACTGGACATCTTTTTTTTTCTAAAAAGCACTAAGAAATTTTTGGGTCCTATGGAACAGGAGAAATAAGATTTAACTGTGGAACTGTTTCTATAAATTTTACTTATGACACCCTTTTCATACAACTAAAGCCCAGAAGACAGTCATCAAGGAAAGTTTTAATTTTGAACTGGTAGTTTTCAAACTACAATGTCATGGACTACTACAGCAACTACATGGAAACAGATCCATTTAAGCTGCTGAACTGTTAAGCCAAATGGAACAGCATAAAATGTTCTTGCTTCTTTTATAAAATTCTAGCAAACATTTTATACTAGCATATTTTTTAATATATATATAACTACTATAGGAGATGCTGTTTTGACTGTGATAATGTAGCACTCAAAAATATTTCCTGAGAAAATAAAAATATGCCCTCTAGTGTAAAAGTAGGTCCTTGCATGGAAACTATATGGTAGCTCATATTGTTATAACTAAAATTACAAACCTAAACTTCCATTGGTTCTGCTTGCATATGGACTTTTACTCCTACTGAGCATTCACCAGCTGGTAGTTCAGAGGGTCTGATCCACAATGTTTGAGGACTTTGTTAACTTTAAAATAAAGTGTGGGTGTCTTCAAGCATTTTAATGTAGAGTTCCCCTTTTCAAGAATGTAATTCTGAGTTTGAGGCCTAAGTACTGTGCAGTTTCCCAGAAAACGTGAGCACCGAATCACTCAGTAAGTTTTGCCATTGCCTACAACAGAGCCAGGGGTTTGGTTCAACAAGGAGCAGTTTTAGGTGTCAGGAATAGCTTTGCAGGCATTCCTTCTGTAAGCAAGGAGTCTGGTCAGTGCAACATCTGGATCAGGAGAGACAGCAGTACCTATACTATATCCATTTTTTTTTAAGAGCTGAGCTTCCCCACAGTAACCATATACCATCTAGTGATACAAAAGGAAATTGCAATTGCTCATTCACTTTTTAAAAATTAAAGATGAAGATGACAACATTTTTTAATAGTTTGCTTTCCTTTCACTAAAATAAAATATAGTATGAGTGCACTACCTCTTCCTTGTGATTAACAGTTTTTCCATATATCAAGAATCTTGTGACTCCAGCTAGTTTTCAGGATTTCATTCCTGAAGGTGTATGATTCTGCAAGAATTTCAGTTTCAATAAAGTTAAAACAAAGCCTGCCTTATACCTACAGATGAATATTATATGTGCAGTTATATATAAGTTACTGTTAAGTCCTACAGATGTAAAACTTGGGGCAAATTTAAAAAAAAAAAAACAAAACAAAAAACAAAATCTAGCCTTGTAAATTTTGTAAACTTCCTGATTTTGAAGGTACCAAAATACTTTTCTTTTTAATGAGTTTAGTTGCTCCCCTGCTTGATAGGGAAAAAATCGAAGAGAATGGGATTCAAGTGATGATGAGACTAAGGCACAAGATTTGCTTTTGGGAAAAGAAGGCTTTAATCCTGCAAACTCACTGCCTGGAAAACTAAAAGATTTAAACACACTGTATTGTAATGCAATAACTGTTTTGTGGTGGGATTTTTCTGCTTGTCTGCATTACCATATGGATGACTTCAATTCCACAGCAACATATACTGTGATATGATTTTGACAGCTGGGATAATGGAAAAAGTCAATGTTTACTTATTGGCAGAAGAAAATGTTACCTTGCCTGCCAACTGGGGCAATAAAATAAATTTGTTTTGTATGCTGTGTGGAATTTTTTAATGCCACTAAATGAAAACAAAAGAATCAGGATCTCTCCTTGGGAGTTTACAGACAGAACGGGTACAGATACAGCAAAAGTAACAGATTGAGAGAACTGAGAAAAAGAACTCGTCCTGAGCTCCTCTTCTCCCACTCCTCCTCCACAGCATCATTCAGCTTCCTGTTTTTAAAGCAAAATGGGATTGTTCTCATGACTAACCAGCACAATCCTTCCAAAACTGTTAAATAACAGCAATTTTGGCAGAAGTTACTACATATCTAGATTATGTAAGCAAAATACAGATATTCCATGAGGTACAGTAGTTGCATTTCCATACACCAATTCAGCCTTTAACTGACACTTTGTTCTGGATCTGCAAATAGCAACTGTAAATCAGTTTAGCTACAGTGCAGCAGGACTGTAAATGCAGATTGCTGAAACAGGCATAAACCTCAGCAGTTTCTAGAGAGTCAAAATGAAAAAAACACTTGCTAACCCAAAGGGGCTTTGGATTTCCATCAATCAACTTACATTTCATACATCATTGGCACAACTGCAATCGCATTTCAAGAGAGTTCAAGTGAATGCCATTTTGTCTCACTGACACCATCTTAAAACTTGAACACAAGGGATAAGCTTGTGTCTTGGACTGTGAAAAACTATAAATATCATTTGTAAGAAGAAATAATCCTGGAAAAACTGTTTATCTTAGTTTTTGATGACAATATGACATTTATTACTTCAATGAAAATGGCACTGCAACATGGGAATCTCCTGCTTTAGGACAGCTTAGAGGAAAAGGAATGCAGGGAGTGATAAGCAACAGGGGGTTCATAAAGGAATGTACCACTCAAGCAAAATCAAGATTTGTCTTTAGTACATTCACACATTGTAACTCGATTCTCAGCCCCTCTGTGGCCCCTTGCAAGGAAAAGACAAGTGCAGTGCACTGCCAACTTTACACCTTCTCTGGACTTTACAGAGGGTTTGCTGAAGGTGCAGGAGTGTGGAATTGGCACGATACCACACATCATCCACTCTTCTGCTGATAGTGTTGACTTGCAGCAGTTTTGATGTTCTCCACACCAACTTCCCAAACTGCTTTGATATAAATTGACTCAAAACCACAGCAGAAGGAAACTGCTTTTCTCCCCTCTCATCTCAGCTGCAGCAAGGATTAAGCTCTTGAGGAATATAAGACATTGGCACATCTGCAAAGGTTTACATAGTATCATAGAGATTTGAAGAACCAGAAAAAAATGTTTCACATATGGATTAATAGTTCTCCATCATCATAGCAAAATATTGATGGTGGGACTGTAGACACTTAGCAGATAAAGTGGTGGGTTTTTTTCACAGTGATGACATTGCAGACCACAATAAAAATACACAAGGAGAAACATAGCAGACAACAGAAATGTGAAGCAAATAGATGTAGAAAAGGTACAATTGAGGAGATTTCAACTGTAACAGACAGGTACAAAGTAATAGGCATAAAGAAAGCAATCAGTGGAAAGAATAGGTTGTGTCCCTGCCAAAAACAGAAACACAAAAAAAAGATGTTTAAATAGTACCTGTTCTGACCGAAATAGGAGCTGGTAACATGGATTGATAACCATATAGGGAACATTTTAGAAGATGTATTACTAGAGCTGATCCCCTTATTGCAGTCTTTTCAACTAGATACCTCTCCATGCTCCTTATTCCTTTAGTCTAGTAAGGTGCAATGCAGGTTACTAACTTTGGCACTGTCTGATATTCCTTTGATTGCCATCCTTGCTCCATAACTAATGGAGTGTAAAATAAAACCTTTCATTCACAAGCACATTTTCTCAGTTCATCTGCAGCTGCAGTGAAACTCACAAGCCTATCCATACACAGCCACATACTTCTTTTTTACTAAGTACAGTCTTCCCAAGGTGTTGCCTTTCTTACAAAGCTGCATGCAGTCAGAGTAGCTTTGCCTGAACTCTTTAGATCCCTTAAGAGTACAAGCCTGCTTTCTTTTTTTAGGTCATATTCTAACAGAAACCGACAGGAATTTGGCCTCAATAGCTTCCACAGGATCAAGGTCTGTTTCAGTAAAGGATTAAGGCTATTGTTGCTGAGCACACACTGCCAGTAAGAGACCTTTCCTTTTCCCTAACCCCTATTCTTTGACTCAGCCTCGCACAGAACTATCTAAATAGAACACAGGTTACCACATAAGTGCTTGTCCTTGGATGCAAACATGTCACATTTGTTAAAACCAGTGCGAATTTTGGGTAAGCTTGTTTGAACTTCTAGAAAATAAGAAGTAATTTAACAAAATGCATTTCTTTGTAGGTACACAGTTTGTGCTAATTGGGAGTAGGGCTGCAGCCGAGCCTCATCCCCAGTGGGGTACAAGTGCAAAAAGCAGGAGAACAGCATTGAAGGTAATGAGCCATGGAGTGGTGAGGTGTGCTGGCCAGTCACCAAAGGGAACAGAAAGCACACAGGTGCAATGCATGAACAATGAGGGGTATAAAAGGCTGGGCTAAAGAACAAGGAGGGCAGACACTTGCAGCCTTCTGAGGTGATGCAGTGTTATGCTGTATGGGTAGACACCTGAAGCTGTCTGATGTGGTATTGTGCTAGTCTATATGGGTGAATGTTAAAATCTTCTGCAATTGTATGGTGATACTATGTACTGTGGCTGTCTCAACTGCAATGTTTCTTTTGGTATTCCTGATTATACCTAGAATTTAGTATTATTAGTATTTTGTTATCTATGTTTTCTGATGCTTGTGATTGGCACAGGTTTAAAAATCAAAAAGAGCAAAGAAACAGTAGTTTTGGTTTTAACAAGCCCTTGGGTAGACAATTTGCACCTTGGAGCATTTAGTTTTCCATTTAGGTGCAATGAGTATGTGGACACGCAGTCCCTCTCCCCATCTAAATACCATTCCAGCCTAAATGATGAGTGGATTGTTTCCTATTCTACTTTATGAAAATATTAATACAGCAGGCTTCTCAATTGACAACAGCAGGTGGCACAGGTCTCCTCCCTGCACCTCATCTACAGAGGCAGCTCAGTTTTGGAATAGTCTGACCTCCTGCAGTTACATCTGGGTCTTGCTGCGGTCCATCTCCCCCTATGGGTGACTGCCAAAGCAGCCAAATGTCTGCAGCGACCCAAGCATCATGGCTGGGCAATGCACAGAAGCATGAGACACATGCTTGACTGTCAAGCCACCTAAATTTTCAGGCAAAAAATGAGCTGCAGTTTCCCTGAGCTGCAGAATATGCTCCTGGAAAGGCCAGCAACTGTTCGTACCTCCCACTGAATCCACTGTCTGGCCTCATCAGTGTGAACAAGGGCTGTGCAAGTTCATATCCCCCAGCACTGCCACCAGGGACTTGAACAATGAATCCCAAGGAAGCGTGCCTGCCTACTTTTCTGGTCAGAAAGCTCCAGAATACACACACTGAGGCTCCCACCACTTCCAGACCTTTCATCTCTGGTGTATTTGGTTTGTGTGGCAGGGGCTTGGGGAGGGGGCTAGAGTGAGAAGCCCCCAGAAGGATGCCCTGTGTCTGACAGAGCCAATGCCGGACAGCTCCAAGATGGACCCACTGCTGGCCAAGGCTCAGCCTATCAGTGACAGGGGTAGTGCCTGTGGGATAACAGATTTAAGAAGGGGAAAAAGTCTGCACAACAACATCTTCAGTTGAAGAGTGGAATGGGAGTGAGAGCAACAACTCTGCAGACTCCAATGAAGAAGGTGGAGGAGGTGCTGCAGGCGCTGGAGCAGAGATCCCCCTGCAGCCCCTGGCGCAGCCCCTGGTGAGGCAGCTGTGCCGCTGCAGCCAGGGAGGTCCATGGGGAGCAGAGATCCACCACAGCCCACGGAGGACCCCAGGGCAGAGCAGGTGGGTGCCCAAAGGAGGCTGTGACCCTGTGGGAAGCCTGTGCTGGAGCAGGCTCCTGTGAGGATCTGTGGATCCATGGAGAGAGGAGCCCACAGCAGAGCAGGTTGGCTGGCAGGACTTTGACCCTGAGGGGGCACCCTCTGGAGCAGGCTGTTCCTGGAGGACTGCATCCCAAAAATCGTGAGTGGGAAGGCAAAAATCAGCCTGAAAAGCAAGGAAGGCAAGGACAGTGTTTTTAGATTTAGGTTTATTTCTTAAGATCCTACTCTGATTTGACTGGTATTAAATTCATTTCCCCACGTCAAGATTCTTTTGCCCATGACGGCAATTCGTGAGTGATCTCGTCCTGTCCTGATCTCGACCCACGAGCCTCTCGTTGTATTGTCCCTCCCGTGCCAAGCTGCGGAGGGCAGTGCCAGGGCGGCTTTAGAGGGCACCTGGAGTCCAGCCACGGTCAGTCCTGGGCACGGGGTCCGGGAAAGGAACCCCATGTGTGGAGGCGGGGCCTTCCCGGGCGCCTGGCAGCTTCCCCCGTAGGGCACACGCCGGGGCCGCAGCTGCCGGGCCCTTCCACTTCCCCTCAGCCCGGGTGTGGACCGAGCCGCGCGGGGCCGCCATGACACCGCCATGGCGGCGCCGCGGGGCCGGGCCGAGGCCTCCCCGCGGCATCACGCGCGCGGCCCC